>NW_028274810.1:165421146-165724271 GCF_037043125.1 Eumetopias jubatus
GAATCAGGAATTGAATGGATTATCGCTTTTAACAATGAATAAAAAGAGCATTACTAAAACTATTAACACTAACAATTCATTTAGCACCACGTATTTAGCACCAGAATCGATACTGATAGTTCACACTTAGTAAAAACTTCAACTGAAAAGAAACCTCAAAGTTGTAGCCAGGATATGGTGGTTGTAACGCATTTTCAGCACCATTAACGAGTGAATTGTTTAACTTTCTAAGCTTTTGATTGACCTCTCATAAGTCAAAATTATATCATGGCATAATTTTTTAAAATCATTTTGCATGTGTTCAAATATGCCTTTCCCCACACATATAATGACAATATAATATACATACATATGTGTATATATATATATATATATATATATATATATATATATATGTAAAGTCAAATATACTGTTAGGCACTGATAGAAATCTAACTTTACTCTCCCTAAACACTTTGGTAGGTAAAAGCTTCCATTTATGTCAAAATTTGCATCCTGTGATACTGTGGAACGTAGGGGATGTTGTTATACAAAGGGAGAACATAAACCACAGGTTGAGCATTATTTTTCCTTCCTGGACATATTCAAATTATCTGCGTAGCTTATATATTCACTTAATAAGCAGGGTATGAACACAAAACACTCCAGCTGGTCTAAATATGTATCAGATTTGCTTATGTAAATGATACAAGTTGATTTTACACAAGCATGTATTAATGAGAAAAATGCATGCTGTTTCAGTCCAAATAGTCCGAGTATATTTTATTGGGTGAACTTGCCTTCATGTCTGGTCAACTCCTTGCTAGAGTTGCACGGAGCTTTCGAATGACTGTTTCCACAAAGGTTTCAAGTAAACGTTATGGCACTGCCAAATGAAGCTGGTAGGGCAAACCCTGACGAACCACAGAAATCACGATGCTTAGGCTACCGAACAGAAGCAAAAATGGTACTAATAAAAATTGTTTCCACCACATTTTAAAAACAAGCTTATCTGTCATAACCAGCAACATTAAGCCTGTGCCCACACAACTTAAATACAATTCTATAAAGAAATCCATCAGTTTAACAGCTAAAATTGTCATTTTTCCAGTCTTCTGATGACATGGAAGCCAAAATAAAACAAAACAAAACTGTATTGTGATGGAAGTGTTTTACTTTTTTACTGAAAACTCCATGCCATAGAGAGAGGATCAGTACTGTGGAATATGGAGAATATAGAGACTACTCTTTCTTTTGAATGATATGTTTTGAAATGAATACCTCAATATTGACTATTTAAAGCTGCTCTTAAGAAGTATCTGATACCCAGACTCTTTCTGCCCCTGGGAATTACAGTGAGAACTAGCTATCCTAGCACCATGGTTGAATGTTGTGAAAAACAGGACACACTGTTGATATCAGCAAATGTTCATTTGCTTTAGCCTGGAACATGAAACAGTTCACATGTCTACCTTATATTACTAAATTTAAAAAGTACACATAGCATAACAAAAAATACCCGTTATATTTTCAGCTGAGTTGTTGAGTTATAAATAAATGTATAGCTCTAGTGATTTGGAAAGGACTGTGGTGTCAGTTATTCATGCCTAGATCCTAGTCTTAATCTGGTATGTTTGATGATGTATCTGGATTTTTGATGCATCCAGAGCTTTTTATTTAAGAAATTTTTTTTGTCTTAATAAAACATGGAAAAGTGGGACTCCTCTAAATTGTTGCAATTCTAGGTTTTTTAGCTAATTCTAAAAATATATTCAGAGACACGTTTATTAAACACTTACTGCATTATAACCACTGTGTAAAAAGCTCGGATGAATACAAAGAATCAGACAGTTTCTGCCAAAGAGAAGCTCATAAAACTTAATTTTTTCCCAAATAAGTCTCACAACATTAATGTTGCTTTTAATATTGATAAATTGCTATTAGTATGGTAACTTTAGCCTCAGAAGATCCTCTGTGAAATATGTAGCAGATATCATTATTCTTTTTCAGAACTGAGAAACCAACCCCCACAAGCAATCCAGCAACAGGACTGGAACTGAGAACAGTCATGTTTGTTTAATAGTACTTTTGCTACTTCTATAGAACAAGTCTAGGAAAATGAAAGTTGGAAATACTTTCTAGAGAAATCAAGTAAACATCCCACTAATTGGCTTTCTCTTCAATTGCCCATAGTTAGATAAAAGTTAGACTGGGGCCCGAATCTAACAACTACTTCTGTTCTTCAGTTTAGTATCCAAAAATATTTATTTTTCATACAGTCTATATATGTGCCCACAAGAGCAGAGTAGTATGATATCAAAACATTTGGTCACCACATTCAATTTGTAAAAGGAATTAGGCCAATTGTGTGTCATCATGTAAACCTAAACTCCAGATGGTGGATTTTTCCCTCATTGACTGGATTTAATTAACTGTCATCTTTCAGTGCATCCGCCCTAAGAAATTGCAAATGTGTACAGAATTTTAAACAAGTAGCTTCTTTCTGTTATTTGCACTCTGGAACTAACCCTGTTTGCTTATTCTGTAATTCTATGGAAGCATTACATAACTTGTGAACACTCTCTCTCTCTCTTTCATTCTCTTTCTCTCATAATCTCTCTTTCATTCTCTCTCTCTCTCTCTCTCATAATCTCATTCTCTCTCTCTCATCTCTCTCTCTCTTTCATAATCTCTCTCATTCTCTCTCTCTCTCTCACACACACACACACACACACACACACACACACACACACACACAAAACATAATATAAGTGTCTTGACCCGGATGTTGAATTTTCCTCTCTAATAGCGAATTCCTGAAAGAGGAAACATTGCATTTCCAAAATCACATGAGTGAAATTTTCATAGTGACTTTGATTTGACTTCCACAATCAAACTTAATGGAGAACTGAAAATTATTCTTCTACATAGACATGGAAATAAGATTTGCTAATTAGTCCTTAGCAAATCATCTGAAGAGCACCACTTTGCCAAAACCTAACTGTGGTGTGCATACAGAATCTTTAACGTGATGCTTAGAGCCTCATTACGATTGGATGGATGCTCACCAAATAATGATGTGAAGAGATGGAAGTGTTCTTGGCATCTCACATGTTTCTTTTGGCATTCTTCACCCTCTGCTGACAGGCCTCAAGATATACTAGACTCTCAGGAAAGGCCCTTCTGAAGCTCTCACCTGTAATTTTTTGCGCAGTAACCCTATTTCTGTGACTTTACATACCTGCCTCCTAAATCTTAGTTTTCCTGGGCCTTGTCAGGTTTTTTAGTGTCTTGCTGTCTGCCTTCCAAACTCACAACTATTTACTCTAATACAGTAATCCCTGGGCAGTTAATTCTTTTCTGCCTCTTTTAGTTCCAAGTGGTGTCCCTACATTTTCATGCTAATCAGAAGCCTTGCGTATCACACAGTGTCCTCATCACCTATTTCACCTATAGGTGACCACTGTGGCATCTATTTACTCAAACTTACATTAAAATCAATTTGTTAAAAAACTGTAATTTTGCAGCAAAATCTTAAACTGCATTATTTCCTGAATATTTTTGTGAGCTTCTTGAAGGCAGGAACCGCATCTCACATCTTTGCATTATCAGAACATAACTTGCAGAGTGCCTTGCACATAGTAAGCACTCAACACATGACTACTAATTCAATAAAAGAGATTAAGCAAAAGGTATGACTTGAATCTTACGTAAGTTGCGCATATCCTTTGGTGAACCCAAATAAGACAAAATACCTCCAGAATGAAATCCTTGGTGGCTTAATTAAATTATTATGCCCAGACATCACTGAGTGTTTTTTCGCAAATTGTCACTTTGTAGATATTATAGAAATGGGTGCTGAAGATGTCCCACCACCTCATATATATTTCAGAATAGTATATTTTTAAATTTCCCTCAAGTTAACTACTGAATCATATTATTCTCTGTGTTATATCATCTATTATATGTTTGTGCATGTATATCTACATACACATATGTGTATATATATCTACATACACACACATAAATTATAGGTCAAATATATATTTGATTCCTCACAAGTGTAACATAATTCCTTTGGGAAGCAAGTTTTAGAATTGGATGCATCAACTATGTCAATACTACATAGACAACATTTTAACTTGGGCTTAGAGGTCAGAAGACAGAAATGGATGTTTTGATTAACTCAAAGGTGAAACAAACATACTAGACAAACACTAATTTATACAGTGAATAATAAAAGGAAAACAAGATTATTATAAAATATGTATAATATGTGCAAAACTCAATATATATATATGCCTATGATTCCCAGAAACCATTCTATTTCCTGGAGGAAAAGATAAGCTTATTTAAACCAGTATAGGTAGTTTGACGTTACTCCTGGAAAACAAAGATTGTCAGTACAAGATCCTCCATAACTTGGAGGGCAAGCTGAACATGGTACCCCTACTTTATAGGGTGCTTCTCCAATCCAATTGCCCCTAGAAAGAAGAAAAAAAGTACAAAGACAAAATTAATGTTACATTAATGCCCATTTAAAGAAATTCGATTGTCCTTAAGCACATGACCACATGGATTGACATGTAATGATCTTTTTGAGAAGTTTGTCAGCTTAGAAAGGCACGGAAAATTATATCCATTTTTTTCTGTTTTTTAAGATTTTATTCATTTGAGAGAGAGACCGTGTGAGAGAGCATGAGTTGGCGGGGGAGGTGCACAGAGGGAGAGGGAGCAGTAGACTCCCTATGGAGCAGGGAGCCCAAGGCTGCATCCCAGGACCCTGAGATCATGACCTGAGCTGAAGGCAGACGCTTAACCCACTGAGCCACCCAAGCACCCCTCCAGTTCTTATTTATACAGTAACTTATTATTTTATATATCTTACTTTTTAAATATTTCTCTCTGCAACAGTTAATATTACCTTAATTTACAGATAAGACGTGAAGCACTACAATGAATGGTGACAGAATTAGTCATCTGATGCCAGGCTTGATGCTCATTCAGTCACCGCATCTGTCTCTGCCCTATAAGTGCCTTCTAGAGTATGTTGGCAGAACACATTCCCATTTTTAAAACTCCTGCTAATGCTAAGGATGGTAATATTTACATGTATTTAGTATTTTCTAGGAGGCTTACAAATGATGAAATAAGGAAGAAGTTGCCATAAGTTGTCATGGTAAGAGAAACAAAGGTGAAACAAAGGGAAACAAAGGTGATTTCAAAACCTTTACCTATGTGTAAACTCATAGCTTTTGTTTTTAGTAATACTATTTGTTTTTTGATAATGCTAAACACAATAAACTAAATTATTTTGCGTTATCAATATTTTTATCTGTATTGATGGCCATGATCATAATAATACATCAAATTCATCATTTACAATAGTCGGAAATAGCCACAATGCCTTACTGTTCAATTATGAGGGAGAAGGTAATAGATGTATTTTCAATAGCATGGTGATTGGTATTAAGAAATAGCAACATAGCCAGCATTTTGAAGGAAATTGAATGGTCAGGAGAAATATGATTGTCAGTAGTAAAAAGTCAGGGTTGAAAATAAGCCAACAGTAGGTAAGAGGCTAAAATATGAAACAGCTGGTTCTCATCTTCTTTAAGACCTGAAAAAGCCCAAGAAGTGACTCCTAAAGTGTATCTACATAAAATATCTGCTTAAATCAGTCAGTTAAAAATTCAGGTTTTGGGGCACCTGGGTGGCTCAATCGATTAAGCATCTACCTGATGCTTAATCAGCTGAAGTCATGATCCCAGGGTCCTGGGATCGAGTCCCACATCGGGCTTCTTGCTCAGCGGGGAGCCTGCCTCTCCCTCTCCCTCTGCAGCTCCCCCTGCTTGCTCTCTCTCTCTCTCTCTCAAATAAATTAAAAAAAAAAATACATAAGTAAAATCTTTATAAAAATTCAGGCTCTGATCTATAAAATATTTATAGAAGAGAATTTATCTATAAAAATGAAAAACATGCTGATTAGTGATTCATATTACAAAATGTCATCAGATTCCAAGAGCATCCATCTCTATTCAGTTTATTCTATACTCTGCCCCCTGGATAAGCTTTCTCGGGTATAATTTGGATAATGACACATGCTTACTCCAAAACACTCAAGGAGGCCCATTCGCTTGTGAGTGTAGCTCACTCCTTTATCCTAATCTCTCCTATTCTATATTAATAATCTTATTTCCCTCTATATCTTTATCCAAAGCTATAAGTGTATATGGGCCCAGCCTATGCTATTTTAATTTCATATTTTTCTATTTATTCTACCTAATCTTTTGAAATTACACAGCACATATTTTTGGTAACATAAACTTAGAAATACAATTTTATTATACATAAAATGTATTACATATTACATTATAAACTTACATAAATCACAGATTTTTACAAAATAGAGGATAATTACATTCAAAAGTAAATCAGTCAACTACTAAACTTATATTATTCATCCTTCCATTTTTTGTTCTATTCCATCTAATTAAATTCTCCCTCCCTACCTCCCTCCCTCTCTCCACCTCTCTCTTTTTTCTCCCTAAAAAACAGGCTTGAGATAATTTTCTATTGGCATTGGAAAATTCACACCCAAATGTCAGTCAAGATTTTAAAACTTTTTTCATTGCCTAGGTTTCAAAATAATGGTTCTTTTTAATAGGAAATAAAGTATATTAACACAATATCTTAATCTTTCATATAAAGCAATCAGGTATCTCATCAATAATATTAGAAAATTTGAATCAGTGTTTAAAAACAAATGAAATAAAAATCTCTTTCACCATCTGAGTACTACTTGGCCTTTATGTCAGGAAGAGGGGTAAAGGCTTAATAGGAAAATATAAAGTGTGAAACAGAAAATATCAAACAAATGCACACTTTTAATGCTTTTTGTAATCCAGATACATTCTACTTTCCAAACCTTATTATTCTAATATTTATGAAGGGGGACCATGGGGAAAATCGCTATTTTTCTAACTTTGCAAAAACACTGCCACTGGCATACTACCATATAAATGAGTAATGCAGTTATTTGTGAAACATTTTCTCATTCCCTCTCCATATTGGCAAAGCTGGAGAAAATCTTTGTTTGGGACTTACTTTGGAAGACACCAAGAGTGTCATAAATCCTTTGCACATTTTGCTATTTGCTCCAAATGGGAACAGACTCATGTATAAATATTGGAACATTTTATCATCTCCAGAGTTACTGTTATCAGGAAGGCATTTTATCAAATGTTAACAAATGCTTATTTATACTCATCTTATAAAGAATATTTATAAATATGGCTATATTTTATAGTCTTTGATCAATTTTCACAATATATATGCCATAAAATGGAACTAGTGAAAAAATTTTGTTTTATTTTATTTTTTTTTAAAGATTTATTTATTTGAGATAGAGACAGAGAGAGAGAGAAAGCACGACTGTGGGGGAGGGGGCAGAAGTAGAGGGACAGAGCTAATCTCAGACTCACTGCCGAGCAGAGTCCCACCCTAAGATCATGACCTGAGCCGAAATGAAGAGAGGGGGACTCTAAATCAATTGAGCCACCCAGGCGCCCCTGATAAGAAAATTTTAAATTTTCAATACTGAAACTTAAACCATGGCAAAGCTTTAATTTAAAAGGAAGTCACAGCATTTAAATTTTCCCTTCTGGCAATGAATGGCTCCTTAACCATTTATAAAATCAGTAAACTATAATTTTTAGTTTTACTCTTAAAAGAAAGGAAGAAGGACTGTGTTTTGCTTTCCCAGTGAAAAAAATAAGCCAACATTCTAGTACTGATGGATGAGAATATTGCAATGTTGAAACATTCCCTACAAGATTCTTTTCTGATAACTTTTATAGAACTATCAAAAGCCTGAAAGTACAGTGTTTATTTTGCAATTATCATGACTAAAAATAGGTGAAGGGAATTTAGTGAATCTCCGTATCTGATTGTTTTGCCCACAATTTTAGCCCCAAATATCTGTCTTTGTGAAAAATAACTATTCATCTCATTATTTTTCATGTATATGAGGTCATGGGAGATTTGAGGATTAGAGGCTATTGTAATTAAATCTTATTCACATCAAAATAACTAACAGACTGGAGATATTTAATATCATTAGAGGTTCCAGGAAGTAGAATCCAGCCTAGTACTTACTTTGGGGCATAGTTGCATACCAGGTAAACTGCACGTCGCCACACAGCTCCCCAGACATTCATGTTTTGGCAAGTATGAATTGCACATCCTATCCGATTGGAGGTGGCCCAAACCATCTGCAAAAATAAACCAATACCTCATTATTGAAGTTAAAGATAAGAAAATGCATATTGCCCAAAATAGTAAGAGCATTTTTAAAACTATGAATCAAAAATTAACAAGAGAATTGAAATAACCTGCGTATAATGTGTGCACATGGGGCCAAAACATCTCATAGGACATCTGGGGTTGCAATCCTGAGGGTATGGAAAAGCATAATCTTTCACTTCATCATACCATGGCTTGACCAGCTGGAGAATAGAGCGATATCTGGATACCAAGAAAAACAATGAGAACTTAGAGTACAGCAGTGGTAATTTATAGTGGACTCATGTTAAGTTGTAAGTTAATAGTTCTTTTTGCAGATTATTCATGATGACTCAAGAGCAAATCCATACCTCACAATTACCATCATCACCTATTCCCCCAAGTAGCGCCAAGCATGAAAATGCCCGGGACTAAAGCAAGTGAGTCTATATTTGTTTAAGTATATGTCTGGTTGTTTCAAAAAGAGAATTACAAATATTTCAGGAATCTTCATCTTTATCTTGTTTTATCTTGTCAAAAATTTCTCCACCAGAATCATGTACACAATTAAAAATTAGATACATAAATTGTAGTTGTGATACTAGAACTCAGTGTGTTTTTTCCCTTAAACTTGAATCATTTTAATTTTAATAGGAAAATCAGGCACACCTGATTTTTCTCCTGTATATGGAAGAGAATGGGTCTTTGGAATGTTGGATGATGACATTCCTCAGTGGTGGAAAAATTATCCTATCACTGGAAAGGGCCTTTCCCATAGTTGTACATACTTTGCATATGTATGTGTGTGTGTGTATGTGTGTGTACATATATATGTAAATATATAACACACAGAGACATATATAAATATAGATATATGTAATCATGGGAAAGTTGCATAAACACAAAAATGGCTTCTGCCACATTGAAAAAATCTCCCTGAGGTGGGAGAATCCTTTCAAAGATTCTATGAGGTAAGTGAAGAATACAGGCTAAGAGAGGGTGTTCCAAGGGTGAAAGGGGAAACTGGTCTTATTAGGACCTTTTAACCAATTAAATAATCCTTGAAGACATCTGAAACAGTCACAGGCCAAGCATCATTGCCTGACACATAGTGAGTACTCAATAATATTTGCTGATATTAATTGAAAATGGTGTCACTCCCCCTTGGGATCCATAAGTAATAAAGTGTGTGGATGAACAGTATCAGTGAAATTGCTTCCTACCTTCCAGTTCGTACAGATAGATTTTGGCCCAAAAACCTCAGTAAATAAGAAGGTCCATGGTCCCAAATGCAAGTAGCTGCCCAAGCCTCTGCAGATTTTGCAAGATTTTCATCCCAAACCTGTGAAGGGGAAAAAAACTTCAGCTTTACCAGTTTTGCTAGTAACTGACAAAAGTAAGAGGAAGAAATGGTACTACTATTTCCTAAAGTTCTTTCGATTCTGGTTCCTTAGACTATTTTAACTAAAGAAAGCAAATTTAGACCATTGATATTAAAAGTGCTATAATGTGATATGATTATATCACAGAAAACATCGCTGTTTTTACAGTGTCATCCAAATCCCAAATCCAAACGTCAGTTTTAGTAAAGGATAGGCTAACAAAAATACCACATCTAGATGTAACTTGGAGACACCTCATACTGACTACTGAATTTTTAACCCACCCAAGTCAACTGATTTTCCTAGAGGTCATCTTCCTAGCAATGAGGAGCCATTCTATTAATATATTTTAAAAACTAATATCAAATTATTTATTCAAATTCATTTACCAAAATCAATAATGTCTAATACTACACTGCAATTTTTAAAGGTCAAACTATATTGTAGTATAGTAATTCCCAAGGAGCCTTCATATTTTATAGCATTTTAATCTTTGGTAGTAATAATAATAATATGAGAATTAAATTTTAGTGGGTTATGAACTAGAAACGAATTATGATAAAGAATAATTTGACTATGCTACATGCAACTTCTGTGAAAATATAGCATATTATGGTTCAATTAATAAATTAAGAAAAATAGTAATTGTTCTCAAAAAAGGAAGGTGTTTAAATTGATAAGGGTGTTATTGATGTATAATAACCCTTCTTTAATTGAGAAACTATGGGACAAAATTTGAATGAGCCTTAGATTTAATAGATATTTATACTAGTTACCATATAGATTGACATTTTCATCTCTGAAGCTGTATGGGGAAATGAAGCCAAGCATTTGTGGACCTGCCAGTAATAAATCAACCTAAAATGGTGATCTATTTTATGACAAGTTTCAAGGTACAAAAACTCAAAATAGAGAATATTTACAATTCTTGTAAATCAGTATAAAAAAACTGCATTCAAAATTTTTCCCTACATCAAAAACTAATGATGTAATGTATGGTGATTAACATAACAATAAAAAACTAAAAAAAAAATTTCCCTAGTAAAAATATAATTTAGTGAAGTATTTTTCTCTTATATGGAATGGTTTTAATTGAAGTTTGTAGTTTGTATCATGACATTACTTCCTAAGTTATTTAAATATTATTCCAGCTATCTAAAAAAATTGTTCAAATTTTGACTAGACAGTGGTATATTTTAGAAGGTAAGAACTTACATGAAAAAGTAAGTGCCAATTTTATAATTACTCAAATTCACATGGAGCTCCCTACAGGAAATGGCATAGATGTTTTTCTACTGATCATTGTTTTCCTGTTTTTCATAGTCTCCCTTATTTTATCATTCTTTGGGGACTTTCTCCTCTACCAGGTTGTATGGAGCTAAGCAAGACTCACCTACATTAGGATTGATGGCCTTGAGTTATAAGCTTTCAAGCAAACGCATGAGACTGCTTGACTACAACAGTGAGAGGCTTAATTTTCCACAAGGATGGTGGGATTCATATATTTATTTAAGATAATGTATTTAAGGGAAGAGAAATTATTTTAGTGATTTTAAATAAAACAGGCAAAAATCAAAATAATAGATGAACTCTTCCAGAGACACTTTCATCCCATGAGGCCATGGCAGCCACCTTCAACAGAAATTCGTTAGTTACTCCGAAGTTGTTTTAAATTAGGAAAACAAAGTCATCTTACATACACTTATCTAGAATTACACTAAAATAAACTTATAAAGTTGTATAAAATGAGAATTATCTAAATTCTATGGTGACAATGGCCACATCTTCTTAAGGAGCTATAGCAAGACACACTTTTCTTAGTTACCCAGAATATCATCTGCCAATTAAATGTGGCAAAATATTACATAATGCCATTTTAATCAGTGAGTAATCAATGTTAAATACAGTGTCAAAAATGGAAAACACTCTATCATAAGAGATGTTGTACTACAGTTTTCATAGTTACTTAGGTCAGACATGAATTTTATGAATTATTGCTTCAAACTTCTCCATTGTTTTACCTGTAAAAATTTGGGCAAAGTGTCAACATACAAAATAAATTTATAATGAAAGTCATAATATCCAAGGACTGGAATTAACTTTTAAAAGCATTGGGGTGCCTGGGTAGCTCAGTTGGTTGAGCATGGGACTCTTGATTTCAGCTCAGGTCATGATCTTAGGGTCTTGAGATCAAGCTCCAAGTCAGGCTCCACACTCAATGGGGAGTCTGCTTGTCCCTCTCCACCCCCCCACTCTCTTTCTTTCTCTCTCTCGCTAAAATAAATACATAAAATCTTCAAAAAAAAGTATTTGTTTGGATGATAGTGGATTTATCTAGTATTTATTCTTTTGATGTTTTTCAATGAAATATGGATTTATGAAATATGGATTAGAGTTCACTGAAGTACAAAATAGTATAATTAATTCACAAAGGAATTCCAGATGGAATGGCATCAAAAAATTATGTCCCCTGATGGGTTCTTAATTAATTGTAATCAGTTGGGGAAAAAAATGCATCTAAGTATTATTTACATATTGAACTACAATGTATACTCAGATCAACAACTGCTAAAAACATTTTATTATAGTCTTATCCTAAAATATAAGCAGAGCACGGCACAGATAACACTGACCTGAAAATAAAAATCTCGTGTTCTAACCCTAGTTCTACTACTAAGATCGTCTGTGACTGAAGAAAGTCAAGTATTCTTTCTCCCACTTAACTCATCTGTAAAATAAGATTGGATAAGGTCATTTCTAGGGTCCCTTTCATCTTCACGTCTCATAATTTAATATACCTAAGTAGCACCAGCATCAAAGCCAGTAAGATGTATATTATATTGGCCTATAACTTGCTCAATCCTAGCCCTTTCCATTCCACAGAGAGAATAAAACTAGATTCTTTTCAAAATAATTAACAATATTTAAAGCTGTTAAGAATTTAGAAGTAATTTAGCATATATAATTCTATCTTTATACTCATTCATGTATTTTAAAACTTAATATTGTATATGTCACAAAGATAAACTATTTATTGTACATATATAAGATGTAGATTGATAGATTGATATAGAGTTGTATTTAGATCTCAGTCTACACTTATCTGAAATATTTCTACTCAAAACATCAGTTTGGATATATGGATTAATCTTTTATACGGCTAAAAGCATTTTTACTTTATTAAAGTGATTGTCATTAAAAAAAAAAATGAACCAAAAAGTTCATGCCTGAAAAATATCTTACACGAACATACCTTGTTAATGATGATAAGGGATTTTGACAAGAAGACAATGTATTTAGCATTACTGATGTCTACATTTTTAGGCATGAGTTCCTATGTACAAATATTACAATGAAAATTTGGGGGAAGATGGTTAGGGAGGAGAAGGGATAATCACTTTCTTTCTCTCTCCATGTTTACTTTTAGGGAACCGATGGGAGGGATTTCTGTGTGTCTCTATGTTCCTGAAGGAAGATGCTAGAGAGACTGATGGGCATGGGCTATGTACACCGCCCCCCTGCCCCCGCCGGAGCCGGCCATTTTGACTCCCTGTGGGAGACATGGTCCACTGTCCCTTTGATACCCACTGCAGGGGAAGTCAAAGGTGCTATACTCTTTCTTGCCTTTTTGTCTTCAAGCAAGACTCACAACTCATCCTGTAGAGAGGGGAAGATCCAGCTTGAGTAGGGAGCTCTGAAATTTAGGAATTACATCAATCACATCTACTAGTAAAGTTAAGATCTGCATTTGCTATCTGTCTTTCTCCATTGGTTATAAGTTCCAGGAGAAAGTGGATATATTATTTATCCCCTTAATATCCAGCGGTATTTAAATTTATTAATATGATGAGAGGTGTTTGAGGTTTGAAAATAACAAGCAATGATAACTTTATTTAATAACAATAGATTTCAACAAAAAATTGGGGGCTATAAAGAGTGACCCAGTATGATCTATTTTTTTCCTATCCAGAGGCTCTAAATTGCAATGCATGTGGCCAGCGCAACTATGTGAAAGAATTTTTACAACTTATAAAGTTCAGAAAATGAAGATGTAAATTATTTAAACATTTAACTTCACGTATATATTTCTGGATGCTTGATGGACAATCTATCTGCTGAACTTTTCTGAGTATGTGTAGCATTTACTTGAAATAATTTTATTTTATTTTTAAAATGATTTTATTTATTTATTTGACAGAGGACAGAGAAGCAGAGAGAGAGAAAACAGCAGAGCAGGGAGCCTGACGTGGGACTCGATCGCGGCACCCAGGGATCATGACGTGAGCCTAAGGCAGACGCTTAACTGACTCGCCACCTAGGCGCTCAGAAATAATTTTAATATTGGATCCTACAAATATAACAACAGAAAAGGGCACACATGTGCATCCTATGGAATGTCTAGTAAGTATGCAACATACTATTTATTACCTTTTGTTGGAAAACTAAATATGTGATACTTAGTTTTTATTCAACCAGCTTGAACATTCTGTATTTCTGGTTTCTGCCCTTCTAAATAGGTAAGATGATTTTGCAAAAAATTTAGTTGTAAACCCTTAAAATTTGATCTTGCCTCCTAAAAGTGAGGCAAAAATTAGGAATATTATTCATGGATACCCAAAAACATTTATAGGACACACTAGAACTGAGATATTATGATTAAATTAGATAGTCCACGAAATAAAGATGACTTAAAACAGTGTCAGAGCATGCATATGATTGTAGCTGTGCCCTATTGCTCCAAATGGTTTTCTTATAGTCCTTGTTGTTAGAGCCATTTAGTTGGTCAGCTTATAAAATGATTGGTTTATCTTTGTACTAAAATGTTCACCATGAACTCTTCTACTTGTAAATAAAAGTTAGCATCTTGTCTGTGAAAACCACATAGTTGGACTAAGCCCTAAGAGATATCCAAACTTCAAGCTGATATCATTTAAATATCTAGAAGTGTTGTGGCTCCAAGAAATAGGAGGGGTATGAAAAGAATGTAGATTCTCATCAAGTTTAGTAGTCTTTAGAGCTTAAGCCAAAGAAAGACCAAATCAAATCAAAGAATGTTGCAGTATGGGAGAAGTTCGCTGACTTTCATAAGCAGACTGAAGAATTGGATAGTGATATAATCCAGCCCAGGGATGAGGTTGTTTTGCCAGCCATCCGTAAATTTTGGTATCCACAACACAGTAACAGCCAGAATCATGAAGCACATTGACATCTGAAGCACCCATCTTAAATCCCAGTCAACATCTCGGACAAGAAGTGTACTCAGACTAGAAGGCAACCCTAAAAATTACTTGGGAGTACATCCTCAACATTGAAATAGTGCTTTTTTATAAAAAATGGGTAACATCTTTTAATTCCACATGGAAGATTTAAATGTATGAGTGTTTGAAAGAATCGAATTTAAGGTATTAGAAAAGAATTTCTGGCTAAGGAACCTGTGTGTACTTGATATTAAAATTAGTAATGGTTAAGAAAATATGCCTATTAAAGCAACAGGTTGTTAGTCTTGTAATTTCAACATAAGCATATCAGTGAGTAATTATTTAACTTGAGATTTTAGGTTGAAAATTACAAGAAAATCTTAAATTTTTAAGATAGTGCTGCAAAATTTAAAACTTAAGAGTCGCTGTATTTCTTAGACTTTTTTTCTTTTTTAAAAAATTTTTATTGTTATGTTAATCACCATACATTACACATCATTAGTTTTTGATGTAGTGTTCCATGATTCATTGTTTGTGCATAACACCCAGTGCTCCATGCAGAACGTGCCCTCTTTAATACCCATCACCAGGCTAACCCATCCCCCCAACCCCCTCCCCTAGAACCCTCAGTGTGTTTTTCAGAGTCCATCCTCTCTCATGGTTCATCTCCCCCTCCGATTTCCCCCCCTTCATCCTTCCCCTGCTGCTATCTTCTTTTTTTTTTAACATATAATGTATAATTTGTTTCAGAGGTACAGATCTGTGATTCAACAGTCTTGCACAATTCACAGCGCTCACCATAGCACATACCCCCCCAATGTCTATCACCCAGCCACCCCATTCCTTCCACCCCCCCACCACTCCAGCAACCCTCAGTTTGTTTCCTGAGATTGAGAATTCCTCATATCAGTAAGGTCATCTTTCTTAGACTTTTAAGACTCTTTAAGGGGCGCCTGGGTGGCTCAGTCGGTTGAGCATCTGCCTTCTGCTCAGGTCTCGATCTCAGGGTCCTAGGATCGAGCCCCGCGGGCTTCCTGCTCAGTGGGGAGCCTGCTTCTCCCTCTTCCCCTACCCCCTACCCCACTCATGCTGTCTCTCCCTATCTCTCTCTCTTAAATAAATAATCTTTAAAAAAGACACTTTAATATATGAATAAATTAAATGTATACATGCAGCTTAGGAAATTTAATTAATTAAATCTGCTGGTAATAAATATTAAACAAATGTGTTTACAGCTAAATTAAGGAAGAAACAGGAATATTATTTTTGGCCTCTTGGAAAATCTATTCTGCTCATGGATACTATCTTCAAAGACATAAAATGCTAAAAATTAAAATATCACACTTTGAATTTTTAGAGACACATTTCTAAATTGGTTATTGTCACAGACAGGGTGGTAACAATGCCACTAGAGACAGTTTGGCATGCCCCATAGACATGTATTTTTTTGGACATTTATGTTGTCATTTCTTGTATATTCTGATAAAAAGTAAAGTCAATTTAGATAGACAGGCTTGGAAGTTTTAAAGAAATAAGTTAGCTAAGACTGTGTGATCTTTTCCTGGGTTAGTCAAACTGGAAAAGGAGTACTGATTTACAAAAGTGAGAAAGAACCATTACAAAGAAATTAAGTGATGATGAAATTATTTCCTCTGAGGGCAGCTAAAAGCTTTAAAAATGCTTCACAGGCATGATTGTGACTCTGATTTGAAATTGGTTGGTTTGTCCTCATTAGGTAGAAATGCCTGTAAAATGGCCAATAAAGGACACTGAAAGCAGAATACACCAGACCCAGTGTTAAACCAGACAGGAAGGTAGGAATGAGCTTTGGTAAGGCTAGGGAAGGATGGGGTGAGGTCAGGTGGGGTAGGGCAGAAGAAGAGAAAAGGCCTTCATATGGGAAATTCTGGGCATTGATTAGACTAATGAAATTGATTCTGCTTTATAGGAGAAGTAGATAGTTAAAGAACTTGATAAAAAAAAATTCCCTCAAGTCTCAAAAATAACTTCAAAATATGGGAACACATTACACCACAAAATACCAAAGTAGGGTCCAGAGCATTTTTTAAATGCTTAAAAGAAGATAATGAAGACTTCCCTCAGGTAAGATGAGTGCTACCTTTCATGTAGGCAGGAAAGGAAAATTTCTATGAAGACATGAGGTAAAGTGGACGTTTTTTTAGAGGGAATCATTGCCAATGACATAAATTTATTAAACAGCAAACAGAAAAAGGCCTCTCTTGACCCCTTTTCATCTTCCAATTACTGCATCATTCTCTCCTTTCTCTTACAGTGAAATTCCCTGAGAATCGTCTTAACTGAGAATTCCTAATTTCTGTTTCCCTTCTCTCTTGAGTCTACACTGGCAGACTCCCCATCCCACCTCCACTCCACCCAAACTGCTCTTGTCAATGTCATCAGTGGTCATTTCCTGGTCACCGTCTTACTTGTTCTATCGGTAGTGTTTGGCATGCCTGACCGACCACCTGCTCTTCCTGGACACACCCCCATCTCTTGGTTTCACGACCCTACACTTGCCCTGATTATTTCTGGTTGCTGCTTGTCCTTATGCTTGCTGATTCCTCCTCATCTCTCCAACCTATGTGCTGGAGGGTCCTCAGGACTCAGGCCACATCCCTTTCTCTTTTTTCCCCCCTTTGTTTCATCTATATTCACTGCTTAGGTAATCTCATCCAGTCTCACAGATTGAAATACCATTTATATGCTGGTGGTATTGTTCCAAATTTTATCTCTAGACCACTCAGTTGAATTCCAGACTACTTAATCCATCTACCTACTTTAAGTGTCTACTTAGCATACCCCAAATTGAGCTCCAGATATTCATAACCCCACTCCACTCCCTAGCCCCTCAACAGCTACTCCAGTAGTGTTCCTTCTACGAGTGAATGGCATTGCCCATCTTCTCGTTCAGGGATCACCAAATCTGTCCCAGTGTCTGTTATATTGTCTATGGATCCTGCTGTGCTACAAAAGCAGAGTTGAGTAGTTGCAACATACGCCATATTTACTATTTGATCCTTTACAGAAGAAATTTACCAACTGCTGTTGTAATTGCTCAGGCCAAAAATCTAAGTGGTCATCTTTACTCTTTCTTTGCTTCATAATCTTGATCAGTTCCATCAGCAAATCTTGTTGATCTTACCTTCAAAATACTGTACATTCAGAATATAACCACTACTCATCACTGCTATTGCTATCCCCTCGGTCAAAGCCAACATCATTTGTTATCTGGGTTATTGCAAGAGACCCCTACCTGAAGGAGTGTTTCATATCTATGAAGCCTTAATATGTAAATTAATGAGTGTATGGATAAAAGATAATACATTCAGAATTTGAAGTAAGAGTACTTAAATACGGTTGGTGTTTAGGAAAGAAAGTTCTAGTGCTTTAAATCTATGTATGGATAAATGGGCACTATGAAACTGTACTTGACTCAAGTGTTTTTGGAAATAGTAGAGTACTGTATAAATATAGTCGCACTCAAATGACTGTGTTGGGGGGATGGTCTAGTATTGAAAATGAATAAAGTCGTATTGGGTGTAAGACAGTGTTTGACCTCTGGTCAGTTACATGGGGAAAAAAAAGAGACTCAGAAATGAACAAATCTGCCCCACCCAAAGAAGCTACTCCTCTCTGACCAGTTGCTGACAAGTAGGAAGTGGGCTCAATGTCTCTAGAACTTTCCTCTCTTGAAGATAATCTGGAAATCCTGATGTACATGTGAAATGTAGCAAATTAAACATTTGGCAAATAATTTTTAAAAATGTAAAATTCTGTACAGCTCAATATCATGTGGAGCAAATTAAATATGCCCACTAATTAGAATGGTTGATGGACCTACAGTTTATGAACTCTGGTGAAAGGTATCATTCTCACCATTGCACTCACACCGATGTGGCATCTTCCCTCCTAATCTCCATTGATGGTGGCAGGAAAGAGTGTCCCTGGAGCCACCTCTGCCCCAAACCTC
Organism: Eumetopias jubatus; assembly: GCF_037043125.1. Classification (NCBI taxonomy): domain Eukaryota; kingdom Metazoa; phylum Chordata; class Mammalia; order Carnivora; family Otariidae; genus Eumetopias; species Eumetopias jubatus. The sequence goes on from NW_028274810.1 coordinate 165,439,980, forward strand.
CTATAACAGACTTACCACACATGGGCTGCTGTTTTGTCCTCAACAGTGAAAAATGCAAGAAACCCACATTTCCAGATTAACCAATAGGACCCTAGGTAATGCAATCATCTAGGCAGCCAGTAAATGAATATTCACTGGGAGGCATTGGGTACTGTGAATTCAACAGTCAGCAGGGCGAACACGAACTCTAAAAGTTTAGGGAAGAGACAGATAACAAAAACACTACCAAGCAAATAAATGAATAATTGCAAACTGAAATACATCATATAAATGCATTATTATATGGCAAATTATACATATATAATGTATATAATGCATTATATTAAAAAGCTTCAGAAGAATCATGTGCTATTTAAAAGTTTGCTTCTTTTAAAGTCTCCTTAGTCAATCAAGTGTATTCCCAAGTGAGCATTGTTTCATGTTGCAGACCCACAGTGCCCACATGATATTTTGTGAAAGCAGGTGCTGAATAATTTCACGTGAAATTTTGTGATAATATAGAATTACCACTGGGATAATTCTTCCTTTGGCTTAACCTATTAATTTGTGCAGTATGTAGTCTCTGGACAAACAAGTAGAGATTTAAATATTTTTATTATTTCCCTCAGCTCAGTTTTGTGTCCTAAACCATGATTGAAGAAATTTCTCACCTGGAAAATTACTCTAGGATCTCCTGGGGAACTTTCAAGAAGATAGATGCCTAGCACAATCCTGGACCTATCAAATCAAAATGTTAAGATTGTGGATCTTGAATGTGTGCTTACAAAGTAGTTCTGTTCTCTTCAGGTTAGAAATAATTATCTAAAGCCTTTTTTGGTGGAGAGTCATTTTGCTTGCAGAGAGCTTTGGGCTGCCCCTCTCCTCTCCCATCCCTACTTACCCACTGCCACACCACAAAAGATGCTTAAGAAGAAGGGGACATTTCTGATGGTTAACATCTGTTAATTTTCACATATAAGCACTTATATCAGTATCCTCCCTCTAAACTCTGGTCTGTTATTGATTGAAGTTGAAATAAATATTAAAAATAACATTTTATCATGAAAATGTCTCACTGTCACAGATGCTAGGTGCCAAATTCCATGAGGATATTTGTTCTGTGTATTCAAGGAAGACAGAATTATTGGTGAGAAAGATAGAGAGATCGTTATGTATGTTGCTATACAAATAAGCTAACATCATTCACTCTGACAGTTACAATTTTAGGAGAAAGGAACATGTATTCTGTGGTTACGTGGATATGAATACAGAAATAACATGGTATTTACAGTGCTTATTTAGATATCATGGGAACTCTAAATGGCTTTATTAACTGAGATATTACAAATAACATGTGGGAGAAACATATATAGAACTTTCTGAAGATCTGAAATCTTGAAAAAAAAGATACAAAATTTAAAAAGGATCCTTCCCTACGCATGTGGGGTGAGTGTCCTTTTATGATAATCACCTGTGACCAACAAGGAATAACCAACCAGACCCTAAAAAGGAACTAAGCCTTTAAAGGTGCTCAATGGTGATATCAATAGAAATGTTAACAGGATTTAAGTTCCCTGGTTAGCTTTCTATAAAAGACCAACCTTAAAGGCCCTCACTGGCAACCCTGTTGGGACCCCTCTCACTCTTGAGAGCTTTTTCTGTATCTTCACTTAATAAACTTCTATCACTTGGGCGCCTGGGTGGCTCAGATGGTTAAGCGTCTGCCTTTGGCTCAGGTCATGATCCCGGGGTCCTGGGATCGAGCCCCACATCAGGCTCCTGGCTCAGCGGGGAGCCTGCTTCTCCCTCTCCCTCTGCCTCTCTCCCTGCTCATGCTCTCTCTCTCTCTCTCTCTCTCTCTGTATCTCTGTGTCTCAAATGAATAAATAAAATCTTTAAAAAAAAATAAGAAAATAAACTTCTATCACTTTACTCACTTTCTGTTGTCTACGAGATTCATTCTTCGACTCTGTGAGACAAGAACCTAGCTCTCCCGCATCATATCTATCTATCTATCTATCTATCCATCTGTCATGTATCTATCCATTTGATTTCTGTGATATGATTTCATAGTTTTTATTGTTGTATCTCCAATTCACTATTTACTCTTCAGTGAAATATGTATTTCAGATATTGCATTTTTATCTCTAGAAAACTCTTTCAGCTATTTAAAAGTTCTTCATTATATACATGTTTTCCCTGAAATATTTGAGCATGTTTATCATAACTTTTTAAACTTTTTTTGCTAATACCATCAATTGTGTTTCTAGGGTCTGATTTATCTCTTTGCTATGTATCCTATTTTTCTGCTTCCTTATATGTCTGATACTTTTATTTGATGTCAAACATCATGAATTTTATGTTGTTAACAAAAATGAAATAAAATAAAAAGTAAGGCAATCTCTTTCCACTATAATGACACTGAAACTATATTTAAAATATGCAACTCATGAGAATACGAGAATATGATCTGAATCAGCAGAAGGTGCCCACCAATTCTGCAAACTTAATTTTAGGATGCATCCATAGAAGTAGAATAAATGGAGAATGATTTGTCATTGCCACTCTGCACTTGTCGAATCACATAAATTCTAGCACCTTACTGTAAGAAGAGCACACATGTATTGGAACCCAACCTAGATGACAACAGGATGAAAGGCTTTCCTTGCTCAGAGCCACCATGCTTCCATTCCCAAAACAATTTAATAGGCACCATTCGTGTGTGTAGGCGAAAAAGTGTGGGTCAAAAAGTGTGGGAGAGAGAACACTGATTTTCTATTTATTTAATAGTACAACTTCTTACCTTTTCCAGTATTTTCAGGAGGCAAATACCTTTTTGCAACATTCCCTGATAGGCTACTTTGGCAATACTCTGCATGTAAGAGGTGCTATATATAGATACTTAACACAAAAGGGCTGAAGGCTAAGAAAAAGCTGGGTGACTTGAGGTCAAGGGTCCAAGACATCAATGTTCACAGCTTTCAAATACTTGAAGCACTATCACAACGCAGAGTTTTCCTATATGGTTACCAAGGATAGAAAGAGTACTGGGAGTAAGATTTGATTCCATGTGAAGAAATACTTTCTAATATTCAATGAGGTCCTCAGATCAAATGCATGTAGAGAAATACCTTAGCCAGTGGTCTCAAGAGCGGGAGATGAACACATGAAGGGGAAAGCATGGGCTTTGTTGTCATACAGAACTATGTTCTCATCATTTTGGTTTACCTGCTGTGTGACCTTGGGGAAGTTATTTATGCTCTCCAAGCTCCAAGTTTCTTGTTTCTAAATGGTTAAAATTGTCCTCATCTCTCAAGACTTCTCTGAGGGTTAAACAAGATTGTGACTGAAGAGTATTTAGCACAGACCTAGGAGGACAAGGGTGTATTTAATGGTAGACATTATTATCATTGGAGATGCAGGCACTGGAATGGTGGTGATGACAAGTGAACTAGAAAGCCACCTAAAATGGGAGGCAGTGTGAGGTGCACTTTTGATCATGTTATCTGGCAGCCTAAAGTTTAAGAGACACCAAGCTTTAATCTCAACAAAGCACGCAATCAGATAAAGTGAAAACAGATAAACCCTGAAGCAACTAAATAATCAGAAACAGAATTGTATACAGATAATAAGGAGTTTGCTTCCAGAGGAAGTAACATCAGACAGTGAAAGATAAAAATTAGAGAACATTTTAGATGTCTTAATACTTATTAATTCCCCTCCTTAAATCCCTCTTTACTGTATGTTTTATCTTTCAATTTTAAGATCATTTGTTGATGGATTCCAGTAAGACTTCTCCTTCCCAGGGAAATATAATACCCATCACCTACCATTTAATACTGGAATTATGAGCCAGGAAGATATTTTCATGTGTGGCTAATTTTTTTCACCAACTCAGTGTTGCAATAATCTAAAAACTGATTTCTTGATTGTTAAACCATCCTGTGATACACATGCATACTCCAAATCATGCCATTGCCCACGTGGTCAGAAGAATTCAGATGCCTTTCTGCCTACCTACTGCCTGCTGAAAACATGATCTCCCTGGAATGCAGAGAGATTGATCTGGTAGAATGTTCATATTTAATGAAATTATGAAACATGAATTTGATGCACTTTTTAGGAGAAAAAATTATTGTGTCCTGAAGCAACATTTCTCAACTGTTTCAGTTTGGAGTATGTGGTGTGAAATTCTAAGAGTTCATGAAAAGTTTAGTCTAAGAACACAACTTGTTGGGCACTGTTCCATATTCATGTAAAAAAAAAAAAGTTTGGTGCCTGATTTAGACACTACGGGTAATACAGACTGGAAACATTCGAATCCCATGCCTCCAAACCTCAATCTGTGACGTATTTTATGCCAAGCATTTTCCTTGACCAGTTTAAGCTGTTAGTCTTGATCTTCTCTACCCCCTTCCTACACCATTCTTCATAAATTCTCATAGACTATTAAACATCTCAAGTTCATAACTATTTAATGGCCACTGACTAGTACATGCTTTTTAGATATGCTAAGTTCAGGACACCAGACCAGCCAGACTAGTCAACCTCTGTTATTCTGAAGTTCTTTGATTAGTTTCCAAAAAACCCTTATCCTGAGCATGTCAAAAGAACTAGGTGGACCTGGTCCTACCCAGGTCCCTGAAACAGATTTGGATTTGTGTGGATTTAAGCCTCAGCACTTATTTAAAAAAAAGATACATGAAACTTTCTTGCAAAAATTCTTGAGTAGATACCCAGACATAAAATCATCCACCCATGCTGTCTCTGTGACACTACCTTACCCCTATTATGAAAAGTGGTCCGTGTTGATTACCAAAGCATATTCCTATCCAAAAATTTTTATAGTAGAAGAATGTTCCCTCCCACATACTAGCTACTTTTTTCAACTTTTGTAGATGTGTACCCTGGATGATAAACCTGCAGCCACTTAATGACTACCTGAAACCTGCTCTTGATTTTGTGTTCCTCAGCTCTGAGAAACCCAATTGTCCTAGTCAAATCACAGAGGTATCCTCGGCTGTGTCATCATATCAATCTTCATTTTATTTCATAATGTAGATCACTCACTCCTATTTTTTAAAAGAGTATTTATTTATTTTAGAGAGAGATAGCAAGAGTGGGAGGGGCAGAGGGAGAGGGAGAGAGAATCTCAAGCGGACTCCACACTCAGCACAGAGCTGGACATGAGGCTCGATCCCACAACCCTGAGATCATGACCTGAGCCAAAACCAAGAGTCTTATGCTTAACCGACTGTACCACCCAGGCCCTCCCAAATCACTCACTCTTATTGACTTGATCCCTAACTCCACTTTGTCACAATCCGATAGGCTTCAATGTCAGAGCGTTCATTCATCTCTCACCCAGACCAGTAAAACAGCCTCTAGAACACTCACCTGGTCTTTATTTCTGCCCTTTCTAGTCCTTTCCTCACCTTGTAGCCAGAACAACCTCTCTGAAATGCAAATTAATTATATAGCTTCCCTGCTTAAAACCTTCAATAACTTCCCTTGATTTTATAATAAAACTAAACAAGTTTTTGCATGCCTTTTCCAGCCTCATCAAACACCATTTTTTCCTCTTATACATGATATCCAAGTCACACTGAATTTTTATCCTTGCCTTCAATGTACTATTTACCATCTTAGAGCACCGTACCATACCTACTACATCTTCCCTACCTCTATACCTTAAGTCCAAGTCTGGGCTAAGTACGTCTCATGTAATCCCAAAGCACCCTATATTTTTTCTACTTTAGCACTCAACTCACTACTTTTGCATTTATCTGCTCACAGTTCTTCCTATAAAAGAGTGTCTTTCCACTCCCCATTGAATCTCCCAGCACAGTGCCAGGCACATGAGTAAATATTGTGGAACGAATGATTGAATAATGAATGACTCTTGCCCATCAGACCACTATAGCCACATATTGTTTACATCAGATGCCCAGAAAATGTTAAAAGACTTCATTCAGGTGTTCCACAAATATTTATTGAGTCTTCTCTGTGGAACAGATATGATGCTAGGTTCTACAAATACTCAGCAGGAGTACAATAGATTTATTTTTCTACCCTGTTGTATGTGGCCAAATATCATTTGCCATCAAAAAAGCAGTGTTGTAATACTAGGAAGTATAGTCACTATATATATATATATATATATATATATATACATATTCATATGATTCAGAGCTTTTCTGTCTACCACCTAATGGTGAGGTTCTGAATAATACTGTGTTAACGTTTCCATTTGCACTTTAGAGCCTGTATTCAAAATGGTCACAAAGAAAATGTTCTCAACCTTCAGCTGGCTCCATACATGAAGAGTTGAATATTCATATATAAGTAACACTAAGTAAGTAATATTAAGCAAGATGCACCTTGAAATAAAATTCCTACAAAATGTGCCCAGTCTCCGTTGCTATGAGAAAAGGAATGTGGAGTTCCAAAAGTGCTGGAGAAATGCCTTCCTGTCAGCAATCTTTCTCAGCTCACCGCTGGCTGGCAACGGGTCTCGGGAGGCTTTCTAGTAGTCATAAAAGTATTCATTGAAAAGATGTAGGTTAGACACATCATGTTTATAACAAGAAAATTGAGTTATCCTTCCCAAATGAGAGGAAATGTGCCATCTGGGACAATATATGGTTTCGTTAAAAAAAAACAAAAACAAAAATAAAGACAAGGAGAGACATCACAAGTGTTTGGTCAACTATTGAATAAAGAAAATAAAAGGAGTTTAACATCATCTACGTTCTCTTTCACATGAGGCCCAAATGAACAAAATCAGCATTTTCATTATTCCTGAGTCATAAATTATTGTAGGCAAATAGTTTATTGGCTCTTTCCAGGGATGGATTAATCTCTTCTCCATTCATTCATTGGAGTCATGCTTTCTGTTACTTTACTACCTGCCATGACTTGGTAACTAGTATTTTTCTCTTTTCCAGAAAAGCCTAGGAAGCCTTATCCTTTTAGCTCTGCAAATAATATTTGCAGACACCAAACAAATGAAATGGGCCATATTATCAACCTAGTGAAATTATATTACACCTTTTCAGCTTTAAGTTGTTCAGTTCATACCCGTCGTTATCTTTTCACTGTCCCTAACCTGTCTTTCCATCATTGTATATCGACTGTGAAGACTGCTGTCTCATGCACCATGCTTCAGTTAGCTGTTCATACCTGTTGCTGTGTAGGTGCAGGTGTCTGACTCCTTCTTACTTTCCCTAAAGGAGTGGTACTACTAACTCAGTGATTGCCCCTTCCCCAGTCAACTTCACTGGCAATCTAAGCTCCATCAATTGCTAGGCCATCTTTCTAAAATGTGGCTCTGATGCCCCTCTAAAACTTCTGTAGTCTCCCTAATCACCTTTTATGAAGTGATCCTCAGTATTTTCTCAAACTCCTCAAAAATATGGCTGACACATCATGCTTTTCTTCTCCTGGTGATTTTGTGCCTGCATTGCTTTATCTGGTATAACGTTCAACCCTGCCCCTTCCTGAACATCTATCTCAAATGTCCCTCCTCCAAAGAGCCTTTCATGATTTTGCCAACAAGAGATTATCACTTCTTTCTTTGATTTCTCCATGGTATTTATCTGTACCTCGTTGATTACATCAATCTTATGCAGCAGTGTATTATACTGAATTATATGTCTAGTGTTTTCTTTCTCGTTTGTTTTATTTTTTTATGGTTTTGTTTATACTTTAAAGGCAAAGATTTCTGTTATCAATGGATCTCATCCTCTTATGGAGGGAACTCAACATTTTTAAAATCAATTTATTCAATTAACATGAATTCAAGGAATAGCTTACAAATTTTACTCCATGTGTGAGTCTTGCAATTTCATCCTTCGGGGGATAATTCTTATTCTAAGAAACTAGTGTGGTTTGTGGTTTAGAGTCATGGTTTAAGCTGCCCTTAGAAGAATGAAAAACAGCTGGTGTCCAAGGAGCTCTGGAAATTTGTCAATAAACTAATTGTGGAACAGAAGCCAAGAGTAAAGAAGTTTGACTTGCATATCTTAAGCCCTATCTGTTTTATTATTATTATTTAAAAGATACTGTGTTTAGAAAATTAAATATTTCAAATATATATTTTTTACTAAAATCATGGACAAAATATCCAAAGAAAATATTATACAACTATAACATAAATGTCAACACTCTGTGTTCAAATTGCCTCTACTTTATTTAGTCAAGGGTACACTGCCATAGCCAAGTACTCAAAAGGAGATAAAATCACTTAATTTTGAGGGACTCTTTTAGAATTTAGGAAAAACTTTTTGTTTCAAACTTTAGGTGCATGTGGTAAAATATCATTATACATGATAATAAAATTTCCATTAAAATATATAACAAAATTGATGCTGCTTGTAAATACATAACAGTTCATAGGGACTTCAACTAAATCATCAAATAAAGGTTGATCACTGCCTATACTCAAGAACTGGCTCAAAAAAATAGAGATACAAAGGTGAATAAACATAGATTTAGCACCTAGAAAGCTTGCAAGAACTATACAAATAAGTATAGAACGAGTTTGACAATCATGAGAGCAGAATAACAGACAGGAAGGGTTCTTTATAACTGTTAAAAGAAGGAGAAATTGATGGGGTGCCTGCGTGACTCAGTCGGTTAAGCGACAGACTCTTGATTTTGGCTCAGATCATGATCTCAGGGTTGTGAGATTGAGCCTTGAGTAGGGCTCCCTGCTGGGGACGTGGAGCCTGCTTAGGATTCTCTCTCTCCTTCTGCCCCTCCCCCCCCAAAAAGAAGGAGAAATTGAATATGGTTGTGAGGGTAAAAGAATATCAACAAAGGACATAGCATTCTGATACAAAACTTGAAGGTCAGTGTTGTAAATCATCGAATAAGCTAAGGAAGAGACAGATGGAAAGAGACAGCCTGGGAAGAAGGTTTAGAGAGAAAAATTGTGGGTGAAAGAGATCCAAATCAGGCCAGCATGGTTAACAAAAGCCCTGAGCTGAAGACCGTCTTTGATGAGGCTCCCGTGGCTGCTTTCACACACTGATGAGGATTTGAACAATGCGGCTAGCAGTCCTAGTGAGCTAAGGGTCCTAAGTGTTTGAGGTACATAGTAAGAGTTAGGAATGGAGCTCACTTTCAGACTGCTCACAATCCAAATCAATGCTGAACAAGTTAAAATAAAGGTAAATGCTGAATTGAGATCTATATTTTTCACCTGGCTTAGAGATTAGTCATTTACAGTTTGTGCTCCAACCTCCAAGTGGCCTATTATGTTGTACTTCCTTCAGTGCTTCAGTATGAGGGATCATATGAATTATTTCAATGACTCCATTTACTCAAACAGTCCTTCTACCTTACAATTTCATAAAATTGAGCACATTTTTCTAACTAAACTAATCAGTTTTGTCCTTCTTCAGGGCCTTTTCCATTGCTCTTCCCTCCACCTGGGAAGCTCTTCCCTCATCTATCAATGTGGTGGACTCCCTCACCTCTCTCCAGGACACTCTTAGTGAGGCCTTCCCTGGCCACCCTATTAAATTTCACAATCTCACCACAACCAGCTTTATTTTTCTCCACAACTTTATTACCTTCTAATGTACTATGTACTTTATTTATTTATCTTGTTTATTGTCTGGTTTCCCACCCAGGCGGTCAAGGACTGTCTATTTTATTCATGAATGTAACCCCAGTGTTTAGAATAGTGCCTGACATATAATAAATGCTCAATAAACATTAAATGAATAAATACATGTGCAAATGAATTACATGCAGTATTTACATGACAATTTGAGACAGTCATATTTAATTTTATAGAACTTGCTGTTCCAATTACTGCTTCTCATTAATTTTACTGAGTGAAGGAGGATTTATAAATCATCTACTGACATAACAAGCGCTGTATTTGGTTCTTACAAGATAAATCATATCATAGCTCCTATATTTGAGAAATAATAACAGAAGAGAATATGAATACTACAGGATTTCAGCTGGCATTTTAAAGGAGGACACAAAGCCTGACACCTCCAGGGGTTTCCCCCAACAGAGCATTTAATAAACCTTGCCAGTGGAAAGATGTTTCCCAACAAAAGCAATGACTTTGAAATTTCATAGACCTAAATTCTAACTCCGTTAATACCATTCACTGTCCATACCACCTTGGCCTAGTCATCAACTTTTCTAGGTCTACGTGATTTCATTTGTAAAATGAAGATCACAGTTTTAACCTCATAGGGAGAATGTGAGCTATCAAATGAGATCATCTATGGAAACAATTAGCCAAGTCATTGGCACATGGAAAAACTCAAATAAATGCATGTGAGATGAATGAGTTCTTGATCAGTGGGGGAAAATACAACCAGAAAAATGTAGCTTTTTCAACCATTTATACTGTGTTGTACCCCACCTTTACTCATGATGATCCCTCTGCCTTCAATATCATTAAAATAGTGAATTGTACATATATTGGTTGGTTATTATCTATATTATTATTCCCATTTTAAAGATAAGGAAATTGAGTCTCACATACATTAAGTAACTTGCACAAAGTCACGAAGTAAGCAGCAGTGTTAGGGTTTGATCTCAGAGGACCTCGCCTCTAAAACACTTCAGCTATCTTGGCCCTACTTTTGTTTGCATAGCGCTGTGATTGGCACCAGGAAGTATTTCCTAAACCCACAGTCTATATATTACACTTTCCTCATTTCACATAGAATCTTATGAATATTTCTCTCCAAATTTATGGTAACTAAAATACTTATTTATTCTTTTTTCTATATCAATATATCACCTTCTAGAAAGTGCTAATGTTTATTGAAGGTCTATCGTGCTAGGCTCTGGTCTAGTTGCTCAACCCCTCAACTCATACTTTCCTGATTACAACCCTATGTGGCAGGTACTACATTTATCCTCATATACGTGGTGATAAAAATGAAATAAAACATTCACGTAGGTTATATTTCAGGACTGAGGTTTGAACCCAAGCATTTAGATTCCAAAGCCCATATTCTTAATCATGAGAGTATAGTGCTATTCCTACACCAGGACTGATTATATCTCCTTTTCCTCTTTCTTTATTGAAAACTCCTTAAGAAAGTGCATTTTCATAGAGTCTAAGTTGTACTTCTATGAACTATGACTCTCATATTTGGCAAGTCTTTATTTTTCCTTTAACTCTGACATCTGCAATTAGTCAAACTTACAAAGCTTATTTAAATAAAAGAGATGAATTTAGAATCTGATAGAAACACCAGATTTTAGGTCAGCATTTATAAAAAGTTGTTAGTGGTACCACCTCCCGACCCCAACTTAGAAAAACCAGGCTGGTGATCTTCATTGCCTTAAACAGACTCCAAGCTGCGCTCTTAGAAGGTACCGGACCCTTGCATAAATACACAACAAAATTAAAGTAACTTTAAAAAACACAGCTATCCTTTCAATACCAACTCAAGGGTTTTGTTTTAGTTTTTACTTCCTAAGTAGAGTGATTTAAACATAGAGTGCCTATTTTTAAAAGAGCAAAGAATGTGTTCATGGCAAGTTGGAACAGTGTGCAAGTGTGCCGGCTTCACTCTTATCTGAATGACAAAGCATTAAATCACAAAGAGGAAAAAGTCAGCATGTTCTCTGAGAACACAAATAGATTAGCATCAGGAAGATCCTTGTCCAAGAAAGGGAAGAGACACCTACCCAGAGAATAAATCATGTACACAAAACATATAATTTAAAAAAATTATTTTCAAGAAATGTTTTAGCAGATAAATATGACCATTAGATAAACAAAACACAGAAAAAGTTTCATGTGAATATTTTTTTTTAAAGTGTACCTTTCAAATGTGGTCAGTCAACATACCCCATTCTTTATCTCTGTTTCTTATATAAGACCTGATCCATCAGTTGTTATGGAACTCACAAAAGAAAATGAGGAACCCCCCCTTTAATTCTATGATGGAACAAACTTTTATGCCTACTAGGCATAAAAGAACCTTTCCTAAGTTAAAATGTATAGCAGAGCTCCATATCCCTTAACATATAAACATTCTTTAGGTTCTTCGACGAACAATTTAAATCCAGCGTCCTCACTCAGAACTCAAAACAAATTCTTCTTACCATATATTCCATGTTTGCTGCTGGTGGGAACACCTTGCCCCGAACTTGATTATGATAATCAAGAATGGCGATCATGTCATTCTGAGAAATGTAGCGCTTCCGCCTGGCTTTGGGGATATCCGCAGAATCTAGTTGTGCTTTTAGTGCTGCTTCAATATCAGTGAAATTATTGGTTGGCGAGGATGAGTCAGTGGAATTGAGTAAGACGACGGCACTTGCTTCACAGAGAAGGGAGAACAGGAGAGCGCTGCTGACTGCAGAGATTGCTATCATTTTGAGGGGTGGAGAAGGAGGCCACCGAGTTTACTTTGCTTTAAAGCAGAAAGGTAGAGTTAGGGTCTATGAGAAAAGAAAAAAAAAAGGGCCAGTGGGTATGAATTTACAAAGCCATCATTTGGGAGCATCGCTTGATTTGATTTTCTCTGAAAAATTCAAACAAATGTTGAACTCATGCCTAGGAAACAATCTATAGTAGTTGTTAAACATTTCTCTTGGTGTCATGAGGCAGATTCCTAAAAGAAACTTCCTATAGCTAAAGAAAAATAAATAACATGACTACTAACCCTAAAATGAATGTGAACCATTTGCCCCAAATGCCTGCACCACATAATGCACTACTGCATATTTTCAGAAGGGAAATCTTTAGGAATTGAAATTAATCTTGAGAGTGAGAAGGAAAAATGCATCACAGGTAACAACAGAGAATGTGCTGATATTGTGTCCCAGACATATATGGACACCAAGGGATAAAATACAAACAAACAAAAAAAAGTTATAATAAGTCAATCTCATTTCTAAAAAAATAAAATAAAATAAAAATGTGAGCTAGTATAAAATCAATGCATGCAAAATAAACTTGTTGAGCTAAAGAGCTTACCTCTGCAGAATGCCAAAATGAATATACTGTTCTTCCACAAATTTAAAGTTCTTTGCTAGGTTGTAGCATGAACTCTTATAAGAGTGTGTCTTTTTACAAGCTCTCAGAGAGCAAAACTCTGCAAGGTTTGAATGCTGCTGGCTGCAGGAGCAGCTAACAGCTTTTATATGTCACAGTCTGCAACTTCCAGAAAGGGCAGTCTTTCTTAGGGTCTTTCCTAGCCAAAATCAAAGGGGAGGGGTTTTGGATAGAAAAAAACAGTGATTGGGTGGCAACCTTTTTATGTGGGTGGTGAGGAAATTGAGTCACACCCACAGCTTACAAAGTACAAACCATAAAAGACAAACCCCTTTTCTCTGGGCTTCCACCTTTTCTGTGAGTGGTTAATTTTCCTCATTTAATGCTTTCTAGTTCCTGGTTCCCATACAAAAAAGAGGAAAAAAAAAAAAAGACTGAGTTCTTGAAAACACAGACGGCTGAGTAACAAGCAGTACATTTTTTTTTTTAGGACAGTAAATGACATGGGAGCTGAAAAGAACAAGCTGATATTAAATCAAGAGATCAGTTCACATCATTAATCTGGGTGGCCACAAATATGATTCAAGGGGGATGCCCGGCAAATCAGTAGAAGCCAAACTATAGCATATGATATGAGGATAATAGATGTTCAAGTGGTTGTACTCTCTGTCTCCATGTGGCTTTATTCTTCTAGTTTATGTATTTATTCTCTCCCTTTGTCTTGTTTCACCCTCTCTCCATTTTTTTTTCTTTGTCCACAGAGTGAGGCAGCAAATTACCTGCCTTTTACCTGCCTTGTATACAATGCAAATGGAGAAGCTCATGACAAATGACAGGAGCCGACAAACATCTGTTTCAGGTTTAAAAGCATATAGTTGAAATCTCAGCAGAGAGAGGCTCAGCCTCTCAGGAAGCATATTGGAGGGCATAGCACAGAGGCCATGAAGAATTTAACAGCAGCAGCTAGCTGCCAACAGTTAGAAGTGCCTTCTCAGAAAGATGGCATTGAAGCAAAATCTGTGTCCAGCAAGAACAAGAGCCAAGAATGTGAATGTTAGGGCAATCTACAATGAAAGGACCCTCAAAACTGTCGTGTGTCATGATATCACTAGTAAAATGTGGACCATTCACAGTCAGTGGCAACAGGAATCCTGGAGAATACACACTATTCAGTTTAGGAACTTACTTAACATGCACTGACTTGTCCAGTTTACCAACGTGATTGTCTCCTGCATATTTCAGCAGAAAGAGTACTATGTGAATTTACAGTCATCAGAAATGACGGTCATGTGGTTAGAAACACACCAGACTCAGAGCCAAGTTTCCTGGGCTATATTCCCAGTTGGGTCTTCAGCACTCTGTGTGGCCTGATGCATACTGTTTAACTCTTCATGGTGCAGCCGAAACTGGGAGGCAAAAGGTACATATCCTCTGGTGAGATCGACATCATCCAAATCCTTAAGAGAGCAGTAAGGCATTTGAAACCAGAGGTTTCTTTGAATTTCAAAGTACAGTGATGGTTGCAGTCTTAGATGTTAACATGTGTCAAGTGCCACTGTATTTTAATGAGCTCCTAACTAAAGTGAAGTCATTTTAGGAGAGCTTACCATACAATACTGAAAGCTGTAAATAAGAATTAATTAACACTGTAGAACTGGAAAGGCAAGAACATAAAAGCACAGGAGGTGAGCAGGAAGAGTATAAAACATTAGAGCAGATTGAGAGAATGCAGGTGGCTGTTCACAGTTACAGATGCTTAACAACTGGAGCTGTCCAGCTAGGGTCTCACCCTTCAGAAGGTACTCATGGCACCTTGAATGAATCTCAAGAACACAGTGATAAGGATTCCTTAATTGAATAGGAAGTTAGGCAACATACTCCCTGTAGTCATCCAGTTCAAAGATCCCAGGACCTTTGAGAGTTTAGTGCTAGCACTGATTAGCCTATATCTTTCAACATATCTCATACGGCCCTCCAGCAAAAATGAGACTAAAGGACTTTTGTTACCTAAACAGCAGAGATGAGCCTTTCTTTCTCCAGGGTGGCTGAGCTCTTGCTTAGAGACTCATAAAAATCAACCATTGCTTTCAAGGTTACCTCTTTGTCATGTACACTCAGAGATATTGCCCATCTCTTGAGGTTCGAATTAAGGGACTCCCATGGGGATAAAAATGCATTACTTGAGAAATACGTCTGAACGATAAATGAGTTTCCTCTAAGAGGAAATAGAGGGATAGAGGAGGAGAAAGAGAAAGAAGGAATTTCTGAGTTGGACCTAAATGGGAGATTACCTCTTTGAGTCCAATTACATGAGGACAGAGCTGATAGTTGCTTAATCCTGAGACCCTGAGGCATGTCAATGATTTCAGATGTCTTTCAACACACATGGATTATATTGTGGAATTTCAGACTATTAAGGAAACCCACAAGGCTATGGAATCATAAAAGAAAAGACCTGTGGGAGGAGAATTAAAAATTCTGCCTCCAAGCAGATGTTATTGCCAGGAGTATTTGAAATGCTTTGGAAGTAATTTTAATTTTAAAACACTTGCAAAATTAAGGGGCATACATCCAAGTTGCCAATAAGAGAGCTATTAATGAACAACTAACAATGAGGTGGTTCTTTATAAGATATCTTCTCGAAAAAGACCACTAACATGTTTAGAAACCTTAGGGGAATGCTTGCCAACAGTGACAGAAATGGAATGTAGCTACATTACTGAAACAAAAAAACAAAAACACACGTGTAACATATACAGTTCGTAGCAACTATTGTCTACCTTGAAAGCTGTGAGAAAATGGTTGTGATTTTTAAAATGAATTAAGATATAAATATCCCAGAATAGCACACTTGCTTAACTAAAGGTACTGTGTGTGTGTGTGTGCAAATGTATGTGTAGCTTTGATCTAAAACCTATCTAATCAAAATTTGTTCTATAGACTAGTAACATTGACATTGCCAGGCAGCCTGTTAGAAATGCAGGATTTCAGGCCCTATCTCTGAATTAGAATGCATTTTATTAAGATTCTCTGATGATTCATATGCTTTTTTAAGGTTTGAGAAATACTATCTAAATCACTTTTTTTCAGAGACACAGAGACATAACCATATGACCATTAAATAAACTATTGTAAAAATCCATTGATCTAGTAACATGGGGAGAAGAAAAGACAATATAGGTGTATATGTATTTTTGA
This sequence comes from Eumetopias jubatus, assembly GCF_037043125.1. Lineage (NCBI taxonomy): Eukaryota > Metazoa > Chordata > Mammalia > Carnivora > Otariidae > Eumetopias > Eumetopias jubatus. The sequence goes on from NW_028274810.1 coordinate 165,456,148, forward strand.
TATAGGGGATACAAGTCAACTTGTGCTTCATAAGGAAGAAAGGTCATGGGGAAAGTACCTATATATAATAACTCCCGAAGAAATTACTTAGTAGTGGTCAGAGTCTTTTTAAGACTGTTATTTAATTCATATTAAATAGATTATTGAAACAATGGAATGCAGTATACATGAAAGTGCTTTGTAAATTGTGACATGTTATATAAACAGAAACTATAATTGTATTCTCTCACCTCCAGGACAGAAGCTCCAATCATCCTTTGCTCCTCACTCTGTTTCACATATCCACTAGCTCTGTAAAATATGTGGATTTATTTTATTTTTATTTAAGCATTGTTGACACACAATGTTACATTAGTTTCAGGTGTACAACTTAGTGATTTGACAAATTTATACATTTTGCTATGTTCACTACAAGTGTAGCTACTATCTGTCCCATTACAGCATCACTCTTACAATATCACTTCCTGTATTCTTTATGCTCTAACTTTTATTCCCATGATTTATTCATTCCGTAACTGGAAGCCTGTATCTCCCACTTCCCTTCCCCATTTTACCCAAACCCCCACCCCATCTCACCTGGCAACCATCAGTTGTGTATTTTATCTCTGAAATGTCTCACCAAACTACCCCCGTTTTAATAGCATTATTATGTCTTCTTTTTTTATTTCTCTATTTTTCAGTTTTATTTATTTATTTAATCATTCAGTTAGTTTTTATTTTAATTCCAGTTAGTTAATACACAATATTATAGTAGTTTCAGGGGTACAATATAGTAATTCAACAATTCCATACATCACCTGGTGCTCATTCTGACAAGTGCACTCCTTAATTCCCATCACCTATTTCATGCATCTCCCCCACCTCCCCTCTGGTAACCATCAATTTGTTCTCTACAGACTCTAAGAGTCTGTTTCTTGGTTTCTCTCTCTTTCTCTAAATCACTATTATGACTTCTTAAAGTTAATCCCATTATCTTTTTCTAGAATTACTCTAGTGTCTCTCCTCTCATTCATTAGTCACATTGCTTTTTGATACCTTCTTGAAAAGCAAACAGAATCATTTCACTCACGTATATGTAATACTCTTGGCGTCCATTGTCCATAGGATCAAGTTTAAGTGCCTGGACCTTAAAGGGGTCTTGAGATTATAAATCAATTATATGTTATTATTAAAAAAGCTCAGTAAACTATAAGATAACATTGCATAAATTGTGTATTAACTTCTCTTTAATATTTTCTTTCTTAATTACAAGTCTCAGTAGCATTCTAGAGTCATCAACATTTGCAGACGTCTAATGAGCTTTGCAAAATTTTCACAGATTAACCATTAATAATTACTAATCAATTTATGACATTTCAGATAAAAGGCTGATATCCAAGATCTATAAAGAACTTACCAAACTCAACACCCAAAATTCAAATAATCCAGTCAAGAATGGGCAGAAGACATGAACAGATATGTCTCCAAAAAAGACATACAAATGGCTAACAGACACATGAAAAAATGTTCAACATCACTAGCCATCAGGGAAATACAAATCAAAACCACAATCAGATACCACCTTACACCAGTTAGAATGGCCAAAATTAACAAGACAGGAAATAACAAGTGTTGGCGAGGTTGTGGAGAAAGGGGAACCCTCTTACACTGTTGGTGGGAATGCAAGCTGGTACAGTCACTCCAGAAAACAGTATAGAGGTTCCTCAAGACGTTAAAAATAGAGCTACCCTATGATCCAGTGATTGCACTACTAGATATTTACCCCAAAGATACATATGTGGTACAAACAAGGGGCACATGCACCCTAATGTTCATAGCAACAATGTCCATAATAACCAAACTGTGGAAGGAGCCAAGATGTTAAAGAAGATGTGGTTCATATATACAATGGAATATTACTCAGCCATCAGAAAGGATGAATACCCACCATTTGCATCAACATAGATGGAACTGGAGGGTATTATGCTAAGTGAAATAAGTCAAGCAAAGAAAGACAATTATCGTATGGTTTCATTCATATGTGGAACATAAGGAAAAGAGCAAAGGACCACAAGAGAAGGGAGGGAAAATTGAATGGGAAGAAATCAGAGAGGGAGACAAACCATGAGTGACTCTGGACTCCAGGAACAAAACTGAGGGTTACAAAAGGGAGGGGGTGGGGGGATGGGGTAACCAGGTGATGGGTATTAAGGAGGGCACATGTTGTGATGAGCACTGGGTATTATACACAACTAATGAATTGTTGAACACTACAACAAAAACTTATGGTGTACTGTATGCTGGCTAACTGAACATAATAAAATATATATATAAAATGTGTATTTATATAACATAATAAAATATATATATATATATACTTAGAGGGTAACTGATGAAGGGTGAGGCCTTGTAAGAATAATAGAGTTTTACTGTCTAATATGTATTTCCATTTATAATGTTATAGAGAATCACAAATTTAGTGGATTCAGAAAATGTGCAGAATAAACATACAAAATATTCTCAAATTTTGAGCTTTTTGTCTAATTAATATTATATATAGATATATAAAATATATAGTTGATATGTTATATACTTATATAAATTTTATATATTATGTAATAAATATATATAATTATGATACATAATACCAAAATACTGCATTTTCAAAATATTTGAGAAATTCTATAAAATAAATATAATACTATCTATATATAGTATAATTTATTTTACTATATTACTCTGTATTGTTGAAACCAGATTCAAGTTTCTACATTTTAATTCACCATTATCTCTCTCTTTTTTTAAATCTTTCTTACAAAAGTGATTAGGAACTAAATGTAACATAATGATATTTGAATGATTATTCCAACTTCTGTGTGTTTATTTTTCTTCAAGGAAAAAAAAAACCTTTTAGAGTTTCTGTATTTTAAAAGCATTAAAATTAACAATTTTAAGTGTGACCAAACTTGAGCTTTCTCATTGGAAATAGTTGTGAAAATCATAGTTCCAAAACAGCCTTTTAAGTCCCTGACAAAACTTGATTTTAAAATAAACAAATAATACAAAATAATAAAAAACAGTTGTTAAATGAATATTTAATGTAAGAATAGAACAAAATTGTTTTATATTCATACAAGATCTTCAAAACTTAACCTTCATCTAAAAAAGGAGAAGCTATTACAGAATTTGCTCCAGCAAAACAAAACAATAAATAAAGATATAGATATGTAATCCAAGAAATAGTTCTACATAAGAATTTTAAAAAAAGGGGAATTCCAATGATGATGGTGAAGGGAATTATCACAATAAAAGCTTTGTGTAGCCTGGAGAGGAGCCAGTCTAGATTGGAAAAGAATTACAAAGAGTCCCAATATAGAGTGTTTCCAAGGAAAAATAACTGAAATTGATGGATATTATAATGCTTTTTAAATATGCTGAGAGTATTTTTATAAAACAGTGTAGGAGGAAAGAAGTATAATTACAGAATACTATGTGATTCTACTATGAATATTTATAAATGCATAATAATATAAACAATGAATAGTTCTATAACCCCAAAATATGAAATTACTCTATGGTAGGATGAAGAAAAGAGAAGTGTGAATTTGTATGTTTATTGGGAAGGGGGTGGTGCTTGAAAGAGAACTTAATACTCACCTTTGTTACAGGAAATGTTTAACTTACCAATTACTGCGTAAAAAATTGTCCCAAGTTATAGGTTAAAACAACAATAAATATTTATTATTTCACACAGTTTCTGTAGGTTAGGAATTAGGGAATAACTTAGCTGATACTCTGGCTCAGGGTCTCTGATAAGATTGCAGTCAAGATGTTGGCTGAGAGGGGGCAGAGCAAGATGGTGGAGGAGTAGGAGACCTGGATTTCGTCTGGTCTCAGGAATTCAGCTGGAGAGGGATCAAACCATTCTGAACACCTACGAACTCAACAGGAGATCGAAGAAAAGAATAGCAGCAACTCTCTGAATAGAAAAGTGACCACTTTCTAGAAGGTAGGACTTGCGGAGAAGTGAATCCGAGGCGATATTCGGGAGGATAGACGGCGGGGGAGGGGATCTCTGTTGACCACTTCTGGCAAGTGATAGAGCAGTGGAGCCCCAAATTGGAACTTTTAGAAGTCAGCTCCGCTGAGGGACGTCACTCCAGTGGCTAAGTGGGGGGTGGAACCCTCATTGGGACAGTGTGGTCTCAGGACCCTCGGGGTCATAAGAAGACTGGGGGTGCCTGAGTGCGGCAGAGCTCCCAGGTATTGGAGAGGGGAAGCCAGCTGCAGAGACAGAGCAGAGGCGCAGGCTCTCAGCTCGGGGTTGCCATAAACCATGATCCGCGTCACGGTCAGGCCACTTCTCCTCCAGCAGGGACCCAACAAGCGGCAGATCTGGGGAGACTCCCCTTTCTCCCCCAGGAGGAGTGGCGCAGGAGCGCACTGCAGGGATCTGCTGGGTTTGGAGACTCCACACGGGGTCGGGTGCCAGAGATAGAAACGCTCAGTCACAGGCCAGGTGAGCACGGAGTGCGGCCGGAGACCGGGGAGACTGGAGTGACTGACTGCTTTTCTCTGGGGGCGCACTGAGGAGCAGGCCCCTGAGTTCTCAGCTCCTCCGGGGCGGAGAGTGGGAGGCCGTCATTTTCACTCTTGTCCTCCAAAGCTGTACGGAAAACTTGCAGTGAAAAAAAGCTCCTGAGAGCAAACCCGGGCAGATTGCTTAGCCTGGACTGGCAAGGGCGGGGCAATTCCGCCTCCGGCAAAGACATTTGGGAATCACGGCAACAGGCCCCTCCCCCAGAAGATCAGCAAGAACAGCCAGCCAAGACCAAGTTTACCAATCAATGAGAATGGCAGAATGCCAGAGCTAGGGGAATACTGCACATAGAATCCATGGCTTTTTAACCAGGATTCTTTAGTATTTCAAAGTTAATTTTTTTTAACTTTTTTTTTTTTATTTTTCTTTTTCCCCTTTTAACCAACATCTTCTCAATCCTTTTTCAAAAAATTTTTATTTTTCATTTTTAGAGTCATATTCTATCACTTCATAATAGTTACCCTTATTTTTGGCATATATATATAAGTTGTTCTCTCTAAAATTTTGAGATACAGTTTCTTCTAACAGATCAAAATATACCCTAAATCTCTAGTGTATGGCTTTGTTCTACTCTCCTGCCTGATCACATTCTCTCCCTTTTTTTCTTTTTTCTTTTGTTTAAATCGCCTTCTATCTTTTTTCAAACAATTTCTTATCTGATCAATTTCTTTTACAAAATTTTTTATAATTTTCATCTTTACAATCATATTCCATCCCTTCATCGTATTAGCCCTTACATTTGTAAATATATAAGTTTTTCTTTCTTTAAAATTTTGGGAGGCACTTTCTTCTAACAGACCAAAATACACCCAAAATCTAGTGTGTGTCACTGATCTATGCACCAGCTTGATCATATTGGATCATATTGTTTTCTTTTTGTTTTGTTCGGTTTTTGTTTATTTTTATATTTTTCTTTTTCTTTTTTCTTTCTTTCCCTTTCTTTTCACCCAATTTTGGGTCTTTTCTGATTTGTTTAGAGTATATTTTCTGGGGACATTGTTACCCTGTTAGCATTTTGTTCTCTCATTCATTATTCTCCTCTGGGCAAAATTACAAGAGGGAAAAAATCACCTCAACAAAAAGAACAGGCAGTACCGACTGCCAGGGACCTACTCAATACAGACATTAGTACGATGTCGGAACTAGAGTTCAGAATGATGATTTTAAAGATACTAGCTGTGCTTGAAAAAAGCATGGAAGTTATTAGAGAAACCCTTTTTGGAGAAATAAAAGAACTAAAATCTAACCAAGTCGAAATCAAAAAGGCTATTAATGAGGTCCAATGAAAAATGGGGGCACTAACTGCTAGACTAAATGAGGCAGAAGAGAGAATTAGTGATATAGAAGAGCAAATGATGGAAAATAAAGAAGCTGAGAAAAAGAAAGATAAAGAACTACTGGATCATGAGGGCAGAATTCTAGAGATAAGTGATACCATAAGACGAAACCACATTAAAATAATTGGGATCCCAGAAGAAGAAGAAAGAGAGAGGGGGGCCGAAGGTATATTGGAGCAAATTATAGCAGAGAACTTCCCTAATATGGAGAAGGAAACAGGCATCAAAATCCAGGAGGCACAGAGAACCCCTCTCAAAATCAATAAAAATAGGTCAACACCCCGACATCTAATAGTGGAACTTATGAGTCTCAGAGACAAAGAGAAAATCCTGAAAGCAGCTCAGGAGAAGAGATATGTAACCTACAATGGTAGAAACATTATTGGCAACAGACCTATCCACAGAGAACTGGCAGGCCAGAAAGGACTGGCATGATATCTTCAGAGCACTAAACGAGAAAAATATGCAGCCAAGAATACTATATCCAGCTAGGCTGTCATTGAAAATGGAAAGAGAGATAAAAAGCTTCCAGGACAAACAAAAACTAAAGGAATTTGCAAACACGAAACCAGCCCTCCAAGAAATATTGAAAGGGGTCCTCTAAGCAAAGAGAGAGCCTAAAAGCAACATAGACCAGAAAGGAACACAGACAATATACAGTAACAGTCACCTTACAGGCAATACAGTGGCAATAAATTCATATCTTTCAATAGTTACCCTGAATGTGAATGGGCTAAATGCCCCAATCAAAAGACACGGGCTATCAGATTGGATAAAAAACAAGACCTATCAATATGCTATCTGCAAGAGACACATTTTAGACTCAAAGACACCCCCAGATCGAAAGTGAGGGGGTGGAAAACCATTTACCATCCTAATGGACACCAAAAGAAGCTGGGGTGGCAATCCTTATAACAGACAAATTAGATTTTGAACCAAAGACTGTAATAAGAGATGAGGAAGGACACTATATCCTACTTAAAGGGTCTATCCAACAAGAAGATCTAACAACTGTAAATATCTATGCCCCTAACCTGGGAGCAGCCAATTATATAAGGCAATTAATAACAAAAGCAAAGAAACACATTGACAACAATACAATAATAGTGGGGGACTTTAACACCCCCCTCACTGAAATGGACAGGTCATCTAAGCAAAAGATCAACAAGGAAATAAAGACTTTAAAACACACCCCGGACCAAATGGACTTCACAGAGATATTCAGAACACTCCATCCCAAAGCAACAGAATACACATGCTTTTCTAGTGCCCATGGAACATTCTCCAGAATAGATCACATCCTAGGTCACAAATCAGGTCTCAACCAGTACCAAAAGATTGGGATCATCCCCTGCATATTTTCAGACCACAATGCTTTGAAACTAGAACTCAATCACAAGAGGAATGTTGGAAAGAACTCAAATACATGGAGGCTAAAGAGCATCTTACTAAAGAATGATTGGGTCAACCAGGAAATTAAAGAAGAATTAAAAAATTTCATGGAAACCAATGAAAATGAAAACACAACTGTTCAAAATCTTTGGGATGCAGCAAAGGCAGTCCTAAGAGGAAAGTATATAGCAATAGAAGCCTTTCTTAAGAAACAAGAAAGGTCTCAAGTACACAACCTAACCCTACACCTAAAGGAGCTGGAGAAAAAACAGCAAATAAAGCCTAAACCCAGTAGGAGAAGAGAAATAATAAAGATCAGAGCAGAAATCAATGAAATAGACACCAAAAGAACAGTAGAACAGATAAACGAAACTAGGAGCTGGTTCTTTGATAGAATTAACAAGATTGATAAACCCCTGGCCAGACTTATCAAAAAGAAAAGAGAAAGGACCCAAATGAACAAAATCATGAATGAAAGAGGAGAGATCACAACCAACACCAAAGAAATACAAACAATTATAAGAACATATTAGGAGCAACTCTATGCCAGCAAATTAGATAACCTGGAAGAAATGGATGTATTCCTAGAGATGTATCAACTACCAAAATTGAACCAGGAAGAAATAGAAAACATGAACAGACGTATAACCACTAAGGAATTTAAAGCAATCATCAAAAATCTCCCAACAAAGAAAAGCCCGGGGCCAGATGGCTTCCCAGGGGAATTCTACCAAACATTTCAAGAAGAATAAATACCTATTCTTCTGAAACAGTTCCAAAAAATAGAAATGGAAGGAAAACTTCCAAACTCATTTTATGAGGCCACCATTACCTTGATCCCAAAAGCAGACACATGAAAAGGAGAATTACAGACCAATATCCTTGATGAACATGGATGCAAAAATTCTCACCAAAATACTAGCCAATGGGATCCAACAGTACATTAAAAGGATTATTCACCACGACCAAGTGGGATTTATCCCTGGGCTGCAAGGTTGGTTCAACATCTGAAATCAATCAACGTGATACAATACATTAACAAAAGAAAGAACAAGAACCATATGATCCTCTCAATAGATGCAGAAAAAGCATTTGACAAAGTACAGCATCCTTTCTTGATCAAACCTCTTCAGAGTATAGGGATAGAGGGTACATACCTCAATATCATAAAAGCCATCTATGAAAAACCCACAGCAAATATCATTCTCAATGGGGAAAAACTGAGAGCTTTCCCCCTAAGGTCAGGAATGCGGCAGGGATGTCCACTGTCACCACTGCTATTCAACATAGTATTAGAGGTCCTAGCCACAGCAATCAGACAACAAAAAGAAATCAAAGGCATCCAAATCAGCAAAGAAGAAGTCAAACTCTCACTTTGCAAATGATATGATACTGTATGTGGAAAACCCAAAAGACTCCACCCCAAAACTGCTAGAACTCATACAGGAATTCAGTAAAGTGGCAGGATATAAAATCAATGCACAGAAAACAGTGCCATTCCTATACACCAACAACAAGACAGAAGAAAGAGAAATTAAGGAGTCGAACCCATTTACAACTGCACCCAAAACCATAAGATACCTAGGAATAAATCTAACCAAAGAGGCAAAGGATCTGTACTCAGAAAACTATAACATACTCATGAAAGAAATTGAGGAAGACACAAAGAAATGGGAAAAAGTTCCATGCTCATGGGTTGGAAGAACAAATATTGTGAGGATGTCAATACTACCTAGAGCAATCTACACATTCAATGCAATCCCTATCAAAATGCCATCCACTTTTTTCAAAGAAATGGAACAAATAATCCTAAAATTTGTATGGAACCAGAAAAGACCCCAAATAGCCAGAGGAATGTTGAAAAAGAAAAGCAAAACTGGTGGCATCACAATTCAAGCTCTATTACAAAGCTGTCATCATCAAGACAGTATGGTACTGGCACAAAAACAGACACACAGATCCATGGAACAGAATAGAGAGCCCAGAAATGGACCTTCAACTCTATGGTCAAGTAATCTTCGACAGAGCAGGAAAGAATGTCCAGTGCGAAAAAGACAGTCTCTTTAACAAATGGTGTTGGGAAAATCAGACAGCCACATGCAGAAAAATGAAACTGGACCATTTCCTTACACCACACACTAAAGTAGACTCAATGGTTGAAAGACCTCAATGTGAGACAGGAGTTCATCAAAATCCTAAAGGAGAATACAGGCAGCAAATTCTTCGACCTTAGCCGCAGCAACTTCTTCCTGGAAACATCGCCAAAGGCAAGGGAAGTAAGGGCGAAAATGAACTATTGGGACTTCATCAAGATAAAAAGCTTTTGCACAGCAAAAGAAACAGTCAACAAAACTAAGAGGCAACTGACAGAATGGGAGAAGATATTTGCAAATGACATATCAGATAAAGGGCTACTATCCAAAATCTATAAAGAACTTATCAAACTCAACACCCAAAGAACAAATGATCCAGTCAAGAAATGGGCAGAAGACATGAACAGACATTTTTCCAAAGAAGACACCCAAATGGCCAACAGACACATGAAAAAGTGCTCAACATCGCTCGCCATCAGGGAAATCCAAATCAAAACTTCAATGATATATCACCTTACACAAGTCAGAATGGCTAAAATTAACAAGACAGGAAATGACAGATGTTGGTGGGGATGCGGAGAAAGGGGAACCCTCCTACACTGTTGGTGGGAATGCAAGCTGGTGCAGCCACCCTGGAAAACAGTAAGGAGGTTCCTCAAAAAGTTGAAAATAGAGCTACCATAAGATCCAGCAATTGCACTACTGTGTATTTACCCCAAAGATACAAATTTAGGGATCCAAAGGGGTATGTGCACCCCGATGTTTATAGCAGCAGTGTCCACAATAGCCAAACTGTTTAAAGAGCCAAGATGTCATCGACAGATGAATGGATAAAGAAGATGTGGTATATATATATATATATATATATATATATATATATATATACACACACACACACACACACACACACACACACAATGGAATATTATGCAGCCATCAAAAGGAATGAAATCTTGCCATTTGCAACGACGTGGATGGATGGATGGAACTGGAGGGTGTTATGCTGAGTGAAATAAGTCAGAGAAAGACATGTATCATGTGACCTCACTGATATGAGGAATTCTTAATCTCAGGAAACAAACTGAGGGTTGCTGGAGTGGTGGGGGGTGGGAGGGAGGGGGTGGCTGGGTGATAGACATTGGGGAGGGTATGTGCTATGGTGATCCCTGTGAATTGTGCAAGACTGTTGAATCACAGATCTGTACTTCTGAAACAAAAAATACAATATATGTTAAAAAAAAAAAAGAAGATAGCAGGAGGGGAAGAATGAAGGGGGGGAAATTGGGGGGGAATCGGAGGGGGAGACGAGCCATGAGAGATGGTGGACTCTGAAAAACAAACTGAGGGTTCTAGAGGGGAGGGGGGTGGGGGGATGGGTTAGCCTGGTGATGGGTATTAAAGAGGGAACGCTCTGTAGGGAGCCCTGGGTGTTATACGCAAACAATGAATCATGGAACACTACATCAAAAACTAATGATGTACTGTATGGTGATTAACATAACAATAACAAATTAAAAAAAAAGATGTTGGCTGGGACTTAAACGGGGCTAGGGAATTAGCTTTCCTGATGGCTCATTCACTTGACTGGCAATTTGGGCTATTGGCAGGAGGTCAGTACATATGGACCTCACCACTTGGACCTTTCCTGGCTTCTCCAGAATGAACGATCCAATTAGAAGATCCAATGTATTTTATGCCCTACATGCGGAAGTAATACATCAGCATCTCCACAATATCTTGTTGGTTATGTGAGCCACTCAGACCTATTCAAAATGGGAGGAGACTAAACAAGGCCGTAAATCAGTAGGTGGGCGTTATTTGGGGTCATCTTGAAGACTGGCTACCACAGAGTGTTTTTGGAAAATAGCTAATTATTTTAAAATAAAAAGTTTGAATATTATTCAGAAATATGGTGTTGACTACCAAAAGAAACAATTAAAAGAGGTGAAAGTGTATGCTTCGGGGGAGGATAAATGTAGGGAATGAGGGACATGGTACTATTGTATTTTTTATTTTAATTTTATGGATTTAGAATAAAATACATTAATTCATTGATAAAAATTAATTTGGTAAACAGTGCAGATCAAAGTATGTTCACTGAACTAATAAACATAACAAAACTGGAGATGTAGGTAAAAGGGAAACCACATTTGAGTTTGCTTAGGATCTCTCTCATTGGGTTTGATTCTGTTACAGGAGCTTCTAACAGACTAGAGCCTCTTATCTTAATAATTTAATAGGTACATTCCTAGAAAAACCCTACTGTTTTAAAGGGTCTTTGTCTACCTTTTTTGTCCCACTGAATTTGAGGCTATGTTTTCATCTTTCTATAATTTATGGAGGAATTGGGGTCCTGAATGAACATATATGTAGTAGTTGCTACTGTGGATATGTCATGGCCCTGGGTAAGAGGGGTTAGCTTTAACTCATCTCAGGGATTGTCTTAATGCTTTAAAACAAAGTGTATGAACACCGTGGTCTATGTTTTCTTCAAGGTCTGTAAAAGACAAAGGCACTCTTTCAGTTTTCTAATCAATCCTTAAAACAGGCACATACTTTTCTCTGCCTCCCCTAGACAGCCTTCAGAAATCTTGGGTAATAATCTCAAGGCTTTTAAGACCAATGTGCCTGGTGGATAAAGAAAAATCTCATAGCTTAACGAGATTTCATAAATTTATGGACTTTGACAGCCTTGAAAGAGGACAAGCATGAAGGAACTCTTCAAACAGCCAGTATGTTTGTGTTGGTGTCTGCAAAATAGCCAGCTGGAGAGCTGTGTCATTCTCCACTAAGAGGCTTGTAGATACATTAGACTTTAATGGGTATGAAAGATTATATAATTGAATTTGTAACCATTTGGCTCCAGGAGGTATACAAAAAAAATTCATGGTGAATAGATAAAAGATATAGTTAACAGTGGTAAATTCTGACATGAAATATTGGTTACATCTGGTGAAATACATGAAGAATCCAAAGTACTTAAAGGCAGATGGTTGGAGTTGGAGTATGGGTGTTGATTATTTTGTGAAGGGAAAAAGCAGTCAGGTGTTAGGATCATACGGAAATTGTATTGTTATCCTACAGATATGAAATGTCCTGAAGTTCTTTTCTAATATATATATTAGATATAATATATATACATATATATAATATATATTACAATATATATAAATATAATATAATTTATATATATACATATATATCCATCCCCCTAATGTTTAGGAAGTTGTTTCTAGAAAAGAAGAACAGCACCATGACCTAAAGATAAGATATTTATTTTCCACATGCCAAGAATATATCAAAATAAAACCCAAGAGGTTCATGTTGTGGTCAAGTAGACTGAGAGATTTTAATGCACTTATTCATGGCATAATTTCAGACTTTGCCTATAGTGGGCATTCAAAAGATGTTTGTTAAATCTGATAAATAAACAAATGCTATATCAGCATGGCCTTTTCTTCATCCAAGACCTCAGCACACAGCCAGAAAAAACTTGGGCTTTCCAAAAGCCATCTGCACTCCAGCCAGAGTCATCAATTCTCCTTGGTCCTTTCACTCACTATGAAGAAGGTCTAGATAAACTTTGTGGGAAAATCTCGTTAGCTGCCCAGTAAAAATTTAGAAATGAACATATGGGATGGTTATATTAGGCTGTGTGGAGCCATTAGTCAGATTATATATCACAAAGTCCATCATTTGTCATTCACACAGACCATGATTAGAGGTGTGCAATCGGGCAGCTTAAGTGAAGAGTAACAGGAAGAGAATTAAATATGTGCCATTCCAGACATTTAATAGTAACCTCAGACTATCGGGTAATCAACAGTTTTGACAAATTCTTCTGAGTAAAATTATACATAATGGGTTAATATTCCAAAAATAATAAGCTGAAAGAATGATTATTTCTCCCTTAAATCATGTTCCCACAAAGCCTGCCACTATGGCCCCAAGGAAGGGAATGGGTTAATGATATCTCAAGGATAAGGAAGCTATCACATAAGAGAAGTCTTTTCTAGACAGAAAAGGAATAAAAAGAAAGCATTTCTTGTTCCAGGGAACATAAGAAGAAAAGCAGGAAGGCAAATGCTATACAGCTGTAACTCCAGGTTGCATTCCTGGGAGATGAAACATGGATTGCAAAAGGTAGATACTTCATATACACAGAGCAGAAGGCCAACAGTAGAAAGACTTTGACTCACTTCTAATTTGAGCTTTTAGGAGGAAAGCACATTGCAGGGTGCCCCATACCAGTATGCAATTCCCATTGAATGGAGTAGTGGCATTGAGAGCATGGCATATTTGAGCAGAGAGAAGAGCAAATGTGGTATATGCCAAATTTCCCTCTGATCATAAGTATCACAGAAAGCAATTCTCAGCATGCTGTAGTGGTGGAGAGATTGGAGGACAGAAGAGGGACAACAGTGAAGAATGAGGTAACCTTGTAACAGAGGCTGCAGGCGGAGATGAAGAACCCAAACCGAGTGGGAAAGAACAACCTGATTGAAATTTTGAAGACTTGTAGTACCAGGAGAGCTGATAAAAGCTAACAACAAAAAGCTCTAACATCATGAAATTATCTAAGATTTTCTCTATCCCCAGTGTCTTCATGGGCAGGATGGAGGAGAAACCCTAAATTACTGAGTATTTACTCAAAAGAGATTGAGTTAATCTGTGAGAGTCTGAAAGTCCCTCTTTTGGCAAATTGACAGATATATTTGCCCCCAGATTGCAACTACCTTAGCAGTGAGGGCATTTGGAGAAGATTAGGGAAAAGAAAAGAGCTAAATTGTTTTTGGAACAGTCTTGAATTGTGACACGTAAATTTTGAAATACTCTGTAGATGTTTACATAGGATTGTTTGAAGGACACATCTAGACTGTCTAGATGTTATCTCTGGATTAAGCCGAATGTCAACAGAGAGCCACACTTTTGGACCACATTCCTTTCAACCTGTTGCAATAATGCTTTACCTGACTTGAATATTGGTACTATGCCTCAGGTATAAGAGTGTTAACTGAAAGGGGAATAGTGCTATCTCAGTAATTCCAGGGATATTGTTAAACATGTTGTCAACCATATCTAGCATTTCCATGAGAAGTCTCAGTATGAGAAGCTTATTTCTTATAGATAATAGGAAAAAAATTTATTTCTCCACCAGAATTTGTATGTTTTTCCTTTTGACCATCTCAAACCTTATAATTCATTGTGTTTCCTTACCTGCTTCGGTTAACAGAACCTGACAGTCTATTTCAGTGTCTGCTGTTGACTCTAGGATTGTGTATCTACATATCCATCTGGTTTTGTATTTCTGGTCTACTTGTATTTTTGCCAGCCATGATTTTAAATTATTGTCTTTATTTTAATATTATTCTTATCTATTTTTAAATGTCACCTAATATTCCTTCATAATGACAAATAATAATTGCCATAACACATTGAGACTTCTTATAATAGGAACTCTTATAAGATAAAGTTTAATCCTCATAACAATCTATAACCTATGGGAAAGTTTCTATACATCTTTATTTTACTGCTAAGAAAACAGGTTTAATGAGATTAGGCAATTTACTCAAGTTCACAAAGCTAAAAGTGCTTGAGCTGGTCACATTAAAAAAGAAAAGAAAGTGTTCAAGCGAGGATAACCTATATCTTTCTGAGGGCAGAGTCTGATCTCTTAGTTGCTATAGTATGCCATCATTTTGGAGCAAAGTGAGATTTATATAAGTGAATTATCAATTATTAAACAACTATGAATTGTTCACTCAATTATCAAGACTCTGTTGAGCACTAAAGATCACAATAGAAATAATAATAAATAAATCAGCCACCCTGCATTCTTAGGGATATATAAGTTGGGGAAAAAATTATAGAAGAGAATTTGTAATTAAATGCATTCATGTATTAAGTAATAGAAGAAAGACATCTGGAAATGTTTAAATGGAGGAAAAACAGCCAATATTAATTGGGGATTTCTTATCAAGAAATGAAAATCCAGCTGAATATAAAGGAAGGTTAAGAATAAAATTGATGGAGGTGAAGACAGAGCCCTCCACATAAGGGAAATAGGTAGAAATTAGGCACAGGGACAAAAATGCAAGAGCAATTTTATGAGACAAAGTGATTAGATTGTAGTCAAGGAATAGGGTTTCATAAGTGAATCATTAATAAGTTTTAAATGTCTCAAAAATTCTAAGGCTAGAAGCTTGGGGAAAAAAACCTGACTAACAATTTGAGAAGAAAATCCCATTTGAGGAATAAGATGGGAAGCTTAGTTTACATGTGTTGAGTTTGAAATGATATCTATTTGGAAATATCAAGCTGTGGGGAATTGGGTAATGGTCAGGATTTATCATACTGAGATAAATGAGTGCTGGACACAGAATATATTCAGGTCAGGTTCTGTCCAGAAACCAATCAACACTAGAGAATTAGTTAATATGTGAATAAGTAACTCATCTTAGTCCAGACAAGGGAGAGGTGTAAAGTTTGAGAAGGTTATATAAATGAGAAAAAGAGGTGGAAAAAAACTAGAGGAGAGAAGGAAAAACAGAATAAACAATCTCTCGTTTGAAGCCTAAGCTATATGTTGCTAGGTATAGGTGGGTGGTTAGATAAGAGTGTGTACATCTGGAAGCAAAGAAAGACTAAATTCCATAAAATTTAGTAGACTATGGTTACAAAAACAGCACTAGACTTCCAAAAATATTCTGAGAAGACTAGAAATAAATATAATCTTCAAAATCGAGATGCAAGTGAGATCCTTGAAATTGTACTAGTTACTTAAAGTAGTGTTGGTAGACAGAGAAATATGTCAGAGAACAGTCCTAAGAAAACAATACGTGTTAGAAGTAAAAAGAATAAAAATCAAAGGAAAGAGATGAAGGAATGATTAAGACAAGGAGGAGAAGGAATTATGCTGGCTTCCTTTCAACTATGATTGTACACATCAAGTTTTACCCTAATTTATCTGCATTTAAAGATTATATAAAAATAAATACAAGACATACAATGTAGTATTATAGAAAATAAAGGCCTTGATTAATTTGAAATGTCATTGTGTAGAGGCTGCTGTTCCATGTACATGTAAGTTACTGATTGTAACATGTGTTTTGAAAAAATTTGAAGAATCTACTTACCACTTGATATTCACCACTATCTACTCTGGTGGAACCCCATATCCTTTCTCTGATGTGAATGCCCACATTAGAATCTCTAATGAAATGGGCAACAAATGCAAGACAAATGTGTACAAAATGTCAACAGTAACATTAATTTATGATACCTAAAAGCAACTTTTTAATCTTTTATCCCTATCAGCACACTGATACCAAAAGTTGATTTTGCCATATACCCCTTGAAAGGCATAGACGGCCTACACCAAGGACCTCCCCAACCCCACTCCCAGCTTCTCATTCAACTTACCTTCCTAATTCTCTTAGAGTGGAGGTTCTCAAACTTTAGCATTATCAGAATCATCTGGAGAGCAGGTTAAAAAACAGATTGCTGGGCCTGGATGAGGGTAGGCTCAAGAATTTGCTTTTCTAATATATTCTCAGGTCATGGTAATAACTGCTGCTCTGGGAACTATGAACACTATATGACAGCCATACTACCTAGTACAATAATAAACATGGACAGAATGGACAGATTTAGCCCTATTTCTATCTCTCAAGAAGTTGTTTTTTTTTACGTGTATGCCTATCCTCTAATTTAGTATCCCCCACACATCCCATACTTAGAATAAGAACTACCTCCTCTCTCAAAAGTTAAATCTTCAAACCATGACCTTAATTTCCTCCATTTCTAGAAGGGATAATCGTAGAAATGAGACATTTCTGCAATTATTCCTTCCCCTTCCAGGATTTCAGTATTTTGTCTCTACTTGTTTACCATTCCCTGACTCAAAGTTCATTCATGTCCTGCTTATTCTAGAACAGTTTTTGAATATTGTTTTCTAATGCTCTGGTCCACTCATCTTCCCTCCACATTTACCTTGTAACTTTGATATGCCTTCAGTCTCTGGCCCTGGGTCCTTTATCACTTCACAGTACCTTGTCAAGAAGGTTTTCCAGAGGTCTTTGCCTTCAAACTGCACCTCTCGCTTAAATCGCAACTTCATACTCTACACTGCTTTCTATTAGATAACTCCAAACTCAACAATACCAGAATGATTATTATATACTTCACAAAATATTTTCTGTCAACCTGTTTCTATTCATGTCACCATTGGTTGCCTATTCCTAGTATATAATGTAGCCCAAACCTACCATTTCCACCTTGAAATAGCTGCATATCCATTTTTCTCTCTCCATTTGAACTTTGATCACCCTATCCTAGGCAATCAGGAGATGACATGCTCAAATACATGCTTAATTAATTACTTGACTTCAGTTTTGTCCTAATTCCTATATAACTAACCCATTATTTACCAGAATTTAATAAACACCCTTGTGTTATTATTCTTCTGTTTGAAGTTTCAAAAGACTCTTACTCCACAAACATAAATCCTTCTTTCTCCGTCATACTATCTCTTCCTATTTCCCATTAATACTAGGCTAGTAAGGTCAATTGCCTCCATATGAGATGATGCCTATCACAACCTTGGTGGCTTTGCTAAGGATGTGTCTTCAGTAGCATAAACCTACTTCCTCTTTACCTCTCATATCTTCTCTATAGGCTTTCTAGATCACTTCTACAAATTGTCTCAAATCCTTTATCTCAAATCCTTTTGGGGACAAAATGAGGAAGTACAAACCAACATTTATCTCACCTGTAACTGATACCATTTTATTCTGTATTTGATTATATGCTTTATTATTCCTTCTCTGGCATGTGTAGAATTAATCTTCAAACTGTCACACAATCATAAATTCCTTTTGGACAACGACTGTATCATCTATAGCTTCACACCACCTAGAAAAGTTAGAAAAGTAGTCAATACATAATATGAACTCAATAACTACTTTTTGGCTGTTATTTACATACCTAAAAGTTAAAAAGAATACATCTCACCTTAATGAAAAGTACAGATCATACGATGAGTGGAAGAAAACCATATAAAAAAGTTTGAATTGTGATTCATATGAGCCTCTAAACAGTTAAAAGTTACCTTTTAAAAAAATGACTGCCCTTTAACATCTGAAGTAGAAGTGAAATTGTCTTACACAAACCACTACATGCAATCTTTATCTCTGACTAACAGTAACTAAAGCAAAGAGAACAATTTCCTAACCTTGTGGTGGGAAAATCATCCTGTAATACCCACTTTTCTTGCAATTTTCAGTGGTTTATTAAACAATGTTTTGATGTGTATATACTCCCACTACAGTGTAACGTCAGCCATGTAGTCCTTTAATTCCTCCAAGTTTGTGTTCTTGGCAGAAGGCCACATCTTCCAGCCAACTTCTCAAGGATCTGAAAAGTAACAAGTGGTACCCAGAAGTTGAAAAACCCTATAACACAAAAAGTTATGTTTTTCTTTTCCAGAAGATAGTGGGAATTAATCCGTAAGACATGCAGTGAGTCTTCTTCCTTCTTCTCTTTTCCTAGCCCTAAAATACCCCAAGTTTGTACAAGCACAAGCCTCACGTTTACCATAACTTTTCATATACTACGGGGAGAAAAGTGAGAAATGATATAGCAGGGCAGCTGACAGCAAATACTCTGGAAACACGCAGCTGCCCTCCAGCACGTATCCCACACTACTACCTCCCAGCTCTCAAACTGTCAACAAATTGCCCAGTCTTTCTTAAACCCAAACTTTTTTCTCTTTAAAGAAGGGACAATAACCTACCTCACATGGTTGTTGTAAGAATTAAAAGAAGTAACATATGGAAAACATTTAACACACAAATTCATACACACACACACACACACACACACATTCCACAGTACATTTAGGGCATCTCTGCCTATGTCCAAAAACCCTAGGAAGAAGGAGGAAATTGTGGGACTGTGGAGGTGGACAAGAGAGAAAAGGAAGGAGAATGTCCAGATGGTTGATAAAAGGAAAAAAGAAACATGTTCTTACAATAGTCTAATTTTCTTTAAGTGGTACACAGTTGAGAAGATAATCATAGAGTGATAGAATTTAAATTTTAATGTATGTGAATTTAAAGTGTGAATTTAATGTAATGAAAAAGAGAAGAAAGAGGGTCAAAGAAAACAACTATAACTTTGGGACACAGTTTCCCACACTGCTCATAAGTGCCATTCTCAGCTTCAGTGCGAGGTGTTCAGACTAGCTGCTATAGAAGCATATGCCAAATCCTGAAGAAGGTTTGGACTGAGAAAACTGGAGGAAGGAACTGAGAAAGAGGGTAAACTGGAATGTGTAGAACACATGGACTATAACCAGCAGTAAAGTGATTCAGTCAGAATGTCCGGGAAAACCCAGATGGCTGTACCATCAATAAGGTTTTGGTGTCACACTGTCCTAGCACATTGAGTAACATTTAGAACGGAACAGATTCAAATGTCCTTTGATCTTTCTCCTTGTTCCATTTTCCCACCAATACTGATGACCTCTGTGCTCACAGAATATCTGTGCATCATCTGAGCTACATGAGTCCATTGAATGATGCACTTGTTCAGAAAGAGATACATCTGACTGTCCAAATATTCGGGCCAACTCCAGAGGGTGCCAAGCAAGATCCACTTCAACAGATCATAATTTATACTGGCAGCTGGACAAACAAAAGCAGAGTGACGCATGAACCAGCTTAAGAAAATTGCCAATCCTCCACCAACTGCTTGTTATATTACTCTTAAGTGTTTCTAAATAGGTCAGTTAGAATAACATCATGTGGGCCATAGTAAGTCAGAAGAAAATAAATGTCACTTTTAGCAAGCTGAGTTCTTCCTTTAAATGCCTTACCTTCGCTTTGGTTCTTTTACTTAACCATCATCTGGTGAAGGGTAAAAAAGAAAATTGTCATGGTTTTGTGGTGGTCAGCAGTTTCAATGATTCACATTTCAGTGTGGCCCTGTGACAACTGTGGGTCTCTTCCAGGTGGTTTTTGGCATTACCTACATAGCTGGTCGTACAATGTATTTTGCCTTGGAGACTGGAAGAATAATAACAATGACCCCATCTCTCAGAGAACCACAACTTCACTCTGGCAGAGGTTCTGAGCCAAAGCTCTGAGATCGTGAGTTCTAGGATGGTAAGGAGTTCCAGAGTCTTGGGTCACCCAGCCTCTCCTTCCTCAATATTCAAATGACAAGATAATCCCTGGAAGTGCCCCAAATCTGTTCTTCTGGCTGAGGTTGGGTCTCATGTCAAAAGTGATCTCTAATAAGATTTTAGCCAGATGGGGTTGTGTTCATGGTTATGCACATCTGGAATTGTAACCAGAGGAACTTTGTCAGCAATGATAACTATAAAGGGCTGTTGACTTCTTTTTGCTGGTATATACTGTTCTATCTATAATGGTTTTGAGGGAGAAAATTACTAGGGTCTAGTTTTGAGGGAAGGAAATAGCAAAACTAAAAAGGAGGAAAGAGGACCTAAAGTGGTATTTTTTTTCTTTTGGTATATTAAGATAATGTATGATAGTCATACTCAAACTTTTTTCAATGTGAGAAAACAGAATCTCTAACCATTCCTATATTTATATATTTACCACTAGTCCAGAAGTTTTACTAACAATTATTAAGTGTCAATTTTTAGGGTGTAAAAAATTTTTATTCTACATTTTACATTTTTGTATTAGAACGTATTAGAAAAATGGATGCAGTCAGACAAAAAAGAAATGAGAGAAAATTAGTCCAGATAATAATGATTAGGAAGACAGCAATATCAAAACAATAACCACTTAGCTGATGCTATTGAGTTTGCTTGCACAAAATTAAAAAAAATAAATTATTATACTTTAAGAGAGGAAATCTACTTTGCAGTCACCTTAAACAATTATATGTGAGAGCTGGAAATTATCTTGGAGGTTATTCCATCTCGTTTTATTTGGGAAAACAGAGACAAAGGCACATCTCTACTCAATTCAATTTAAATCTGTCTCTATAATATAAAAAAAGCTGCATGCAATGCATGCTTAATAATGTTAATAAATGGGGAAAATCAACACAGATGTTTGTTACATTTTTATCTATAGATGGATCATGAATAAGAAGGCATCAGGGCACATGCTGGATGATAAAGGGATAGAAGAAAACCTCAAGTCATGCATGCTAAAAAATAGCAGCTTTAGACAAAACAGTGTGACCTGAGAAAATGCGAGACCAAGGTGCTAAGAGGAAACTAGATGAATTTAAGTGATCAGAATTTGTTTGATGTCATATGATTCTGAAGTTTACTCTAGGAATATTTTAGGAAGGATGTTAATTTACATACAATTCAGGTTAAGGAATTAGAGAAGATTTAGTGATAAGTTAAGGGGAAGATAGCATATTTATAGTGATAAGTTAAGGGGAAGATAGACCTAGATGGATGGAAAGAAATGATGATTAGTGAACAATAAATTGCTGATTGTTGTTCTAGTTTAGAGTGTGGAATGGGATGCTACCAGATGAAAAGAAATGTTGCTATAGTGTCAGTATACAGAAAGTACTAAGCAGATTATTGGGTTAGAATTTGATATGAAAGTCACACATAAATTCTCAGCAGATCCATGCTATTTAATATGAAATCAGGTCCTCAGGATGTTAAAAATACAGCCACCCTACAACCCAGCAATTGCACTACTGGGTATTTACCCCAAAGATACAGATGTAGTGAAAAGAAGGGCCATATGCACCCCAATGTTCATAGCAGCAATGTCCACAATAGCCAAACTGTGGAAGGAACTGAGATGCCCTTCAACAGATGAATGAATAAAGAAGATGTGGTTCATATATACAATGGAATATTACTCAGTCTTCAAAAAGGACGAAGCATCGACATGGATGGAACTGGAGGGTATTATGTTAAATGAAATAAGTCAATCAGAGAAACACAATTATAAAATGGTTTCACTCATATGTGGAACATAAGGAATAGTGCAGAGGACAATAGGGGTAGGAGGGGAAAACTGAATGGGAAGAAGTCAGAGAGGGAGAAAAACCATATGAGACTCTTGACTCCGGGAAACAAACTGAGGGTTGTGGAAAGGGAGGTGCGTCGGGGGATGGGGTAACTGGGTGATGGGCATTAAAGAGGGCACACGATATGATGAGCACTGGGTGATATACTCAACTAATGAATCATTGAGCATTAATTATATCAAGAACTAATGATGTACTGTACTTTGGCTAATTGAATTTAAATTTAAAAAATGCAACTCTGCTAAGTATAGAAGAGAAGGGAATCATTACAGGACAAAGCAAAAGGCCTATAGAAGGAGGCAAAAATAGAAGAGTAGTTCACTCAAAAGATTTCCAAGAAATACTTTGAATAAACCAAGTAATAAAGAAATTGTTGAAACCCAGTGATAAAAGTTTATTTGATTCAAAAACCAAAAAATACTTGGCTTCTCCCTTCATCACTGTCATGTTCTGACCTCCTGGTAACTCGTCCTCAGTCACTGAGAAATAACTACTTGTACTGCCTTTCCTTCTGTTCAAATTTCTGATATCATCCAGGAGGAGTCTATCATTTCGTAGAGTTGTCCTAGAATTTTTACTTTGTAAAGTATCTTCACTAAATTTAGTATCTGTACTCTTGACCTTAGCAGCTTTCACCTTCATTCCGTATTCTACAACCCTCCATTCCCAGAGTCACATTTTGAGTCTTGTCAATTGCGTGTCAAAAATCTTAATCTCCAACATCCCATTTTGTGACAACAGTTTATGTAGTAAAAACTTCAAAATGTGTGAAACAAAATTGTTGCTGGGAAAATAAAGCTAACAACCTTGGATTGAGCTGTGAATGGCATTATGTCCAGCCTGAGAAATATTAAGTCCTACCTAAAATTATTATTATTTTCATTGTTACTATTATTTATTGGTGTGAAGCTGTTTTGTGGCTAATTCTGGAATACATTTTTGGACTAATAACATCCTACTGATTATCCAAAGGAGGAGACCTAAATGGTCAGAATGTGAACTTAAAGAACTCCAGCCTCAAGGGACCCCAAGAAGGATCAATATAAAGAGAACCACACATAGTTATATCATCAACTGATGAAAACCAAAGATAAGGAGAAAAACCTTAAAAGCAGCCAGAGAGGAAAGAAATACATTACTTAAAGGGGAAAACAACATCATTAATGACCAAAAAATAAGAAATGACATCTTTAAAGTGCTGGAAATCAAAGATTATCAAGCCAGAATTTTATATCTAATAAAGAAACTTGAGAAAATCCAACACTAGTGAACCTGCACTATGAGCAGTACTAAAGGAAGTTCTTCAAGATAAAGAGAAATGGTACCCTGTGGAATCTCAGATCTACAGGAAGGGATTAAAAAGCACTGGATATATTTGATATGGTTCTGGAGTTAAGATCTTGGAACAAATGTTTTCAAGCAATTTTCCTTGTAGTTCCTGGAGGTAGAAATATTTCTGTTATGAATATATATGTAACCAGTAAATTTGATATGCAAGTGTTCCACAAAATAAGTATGAAGTTTTAAAATAGAAATTAAAAAGTGGATAGGCATTTCTTTCTATGCAGATTGGGACAAAGCTGACCAAAATGATTCAGAAGCCCAAGAACACTGTTAAAGAGGATCTGACTATTGCCTTCTTAACTTTAGTGTAAGTGATATTCAAAGTTTCCAGGATTCAGGGAACCAAAGGAAACAATTCATACATTATGTAGATGTTAAAGACGGTAAGATATTTTATTTTGTGATTTTTGGGTAATAAGATTAACCTAAGTGCCTGTCAAGAGTCTATAGGAAAAGCTCAGACCTTGTGCAGGGTCAACAGCAAATATTTCTACTTTGAAATGAGTGCAGAAGATGTCAGCAATGTTACAGTGACCATTAAGGAAGCAATTTGAATAGCTCTTGATACTTAGAATAAATGGGTCATACCACTTATTTACAGCAGACTGAATCTCTACTCAATCCCAAACCTACTTCATCTTACTGCTGACTATTGCAGACTACAATCTATCCTAATCAACTCATACCTACCCGCCACATAATTACAAAGGAGGATTATATGTTCTATGTATGTTGGAATGTATTATGTACTAAAGCAGATATGTACTATATACTAATATAATTAAACTGATTTATATTACTGCTTCATTAGTGTGTGGAAAAGGAAAATCTGCTCACTGAATAGTCTTATTTACTAAATCACAGAACCTCATATTTATAAATTTTGAAGGGTGTCTAATGACAATAGTTCTTTAACTATCAAACTAGAGAGTTAATAGTAATAGAGATAACGAAAAATACTAATTATTATTGTTTTTTAAAGGCTTCATGTATTTATTTATTTAAAGCATGAGTGGGGGGAGGGCAAGCGGAGGGGGATAGAGGGAATCTCAAGCAGACTCTGCATCAAGCACAGAGCCAGACACGGGGCTCCATCTTACAACCCTGAGATCATGATCTGAGCTGCAATCAAGAGTTGGGTGCAGGCACCCCAATATTAATTATTATTAAAACAAAATATGAATATCCTAGAACAAACTTTAAAAACCACAACGCATACATTCAACAGAGAAAGGCAGGTTATGTATGAATTTTGTTTAGATGGTAGAGTAGGAAGGTCTTTGTTGGGCGCAAATGCTCATCTTAGATTTTAGCAGGCCTATCAAGGCAGGTGGTTTTCATGATGCAGTAATTGCCCAAGCAACTCAACTTCACTTGCTAATTATCTCCTTCAAATTAAATGGGAAATCCTCAGCCTAGTCCCGAAAGCCTAATCAGTAGTGGGATTTCATGTCATGTTTTCTGCATTGCTTATACTTTTGATTCATCTTATAAAATTGTTCATTTAGAAAAGTTTTAGGATATAAAATACATGATAAACATTTCTGATGTTTCCCACAAGTTAGGAATATGTATATCATATAGCACTCCATTTCATCTGGACACCTTGGAGAGAAAGCAGAATGTATAAGGTGTGTAGTTGTTCCCACCTTTCTTCTCTCTTTCATTTATTAACTAAATCCCAGATGTGAATATTTAGTCTTGCTCTCCCTCCATTGGGAAATTACCTCATGCCTTCCCTGACTCATGAGCTATATACACAGATACTGTAGGTCATTTCCCACTAAAGTATTATATTTTAGGAGCAGAATACTAAAAAGTTTAAAATAACACAAGTACCACAGTCCAAAAGTCTGAAATTATCTTTGGAAAAGTCTGTGATATTTTATATTGAAAAAGTAGAGTGAGCATTTTTACCAGTTAATCAAGACTTTTATTAAATATTTATGTATATTATTAAGTATAATACATAGACATTGCATTTAAGAGAAGCAAAGCTAACAAACATGAAATAATAATGTAGTAATACATAAAAACATGTGACCAAGTGCGAAGTGTATACACACACACTATCGGTTTTGTTTCTCTGAAGAATCCTGACAAATACACATGGCTTTTGGGGTAATGTGTTTTAATTTCTCTATCAGACTAAACAAATTAATAAAACCACATATTCTTAATCTTGTTGTCTCTGACACTGCCTAGCATGGTGGTAACATCAAATGATTTGGTCAGTTTTGGAAAAAGAGTAAACCAGTGACAACCCAAAATTGAGTGGCTCTAAGGAACGGACATAAATGAAAATAAAGAATATGAAAGAAACATATGCTGTAAAAGTCAGTGCGGTGTACAAATGTCTGTGTATTATTGAAACATTAGAGGAAATAGGAAATTAGCAAAAGGGAGGAGGGCAGAGAGTAACAACACTGAATAATATTTGGAGGTTGATGGCTCCATCAACCAATCCAATAATTGGCTGCCTTATAATTATTCTTCTTTTAGTACAGAGGAGTGATATTGAAATTTTTGAGACAAAGAAGGAAGAGCAGGGGGAAATGTGTGAAGAGGAAAATGCAAATTTTTGAATAGATATCAAGTTAGTAAAATTTTCCCATTTGCTTATATAGGCCTGGAACTATGGTCTTTTAAAATGGCTATTCCTTCTTTTCAGTTTCAGTAAATAAAACTGCCCAAATGCTATCTGCTGTTAGCAATGTGACAAATCATGATTATCTTATTAATAATACTGGTCCACTTTTTCTGTCAACAACATAGACATAAGAAACAAAAATTACTTAAAATCTTCTAGAATTCTGGAAAAGGTAATGGAAAGGTTTAAAACAATAGAGGTAATTAGTCATCTATCCGAAGCCCATGGATTTAGATAAAGATCAAACCAATGTTGACTATCCTTAATTCTACAAATCAAACATGAATAATGTTAATTTTGAATAAAAAATAATCTGGGGTATGTTTATTTTTATGAAATTTAATATTCCATATGACTCAAAGTAAAGAATCATAGTACATAAAAAATGAGATTGCCTATTATCAGTCTTACTGGATATTTCCATTGTGTCAATTTAGCATCAAACTAAGATTAATCTATCATATATATTGAGCATCGAATACATGCTAGGCTTATACACAAGGAACATTCTGAAAATCACACTTTAAGGTAAATCATATTATCCTAAATTTACACTCCAATATACTAAGGTTTCAAAAGGTAAATTAACTTGTCAAAGATTAAATAAGCTAATAAATTTGAAGCTGGGATTCCAGCCAAATTCTTTTGACTCCAAGTCCAGTGCTTTTTCTGATTATGCTCTGCTGGATTGAGTGTAACTTCAAAACTTTTTTAGATGGCTAGGTTTTTTTGAGGCCAAAAAGAGAGATTGTTTTGATATGTTTTAGATAAGTATGAGAACCTTGCCTGTAAATATATTCCAAACCATCTTTAGAACTGTGGATACCACTAATCCTAAATCTCTGCTCTTGGGAAGCTGCATCTCCCAACTGGGTTTTTTTGTTTGTGATCACAAACACAGACAATGGCAGGGCCACAGTATATTGGTTGTCCTGGAAAACCTATTGATCAAAGGACAATTACTTGTTTAATAAATAATTATTGCCAGCTTTAAAATATATATAAATTATGAAGTACTGGGAACATTTGCAATTAATTTAGTCCAAAATTTCTGTGTAAGTTAATTCTACCGGGATTTAGAAATAAAATATTAAGGATAAACATTTACAATTTGCAAGGAATGATTTCACCAACTTTACAATATGGTCTAAATGAAACCTAAGGAATTGATGGTCATATTCAACAGAATCCATGAGAGTAATGAGATCAGTGCCTAAAAAGCAAACATAATGACCAGGCCACCAAACTTACCTCAAAAATTCACTAACAAAAAATATAAAATAATCAAGCTTATCACAGTTGTTTAGATGCATCAAGTTAATCAATTCATGAGTTGTTTTCTATGGGTTCTGAAGATCAAATTGATTTAGGAAAATCAAATTGAATTTTTTAAAAAATGTAATACAGAGACTATAGGAATAAGTGACTATGAGAAAATAAATGGTTGACCAATAAATATTTCCTCACTTTCAAAACCATTTTCACACCTGAATAACCAGATGATACAACTCTTAAAAAAGAACAAAACAAAAACCCTAATGAAATATGGAAGAGAAGATTAATGCTACACTTGCTTAAACTGATGTTCTACTAATGTAGACCCATGTATGATAACATCAGTATGTTATGTGAGCATTAAAATGTGTCCTGTGTCTGACTCTTCCAACCATTTCCCTGAGTCTCTTTCCCTCTTTTGCCCTTCAGTTGACTTTCTTTTTACACTTCTGACACAGCATTCTGAAAGCACTTGGGGGAAGGGCATACTTCTTACTCCAAAGTCAACTCAGCAACATTAAGAATTCTCTAAGAAATATTTTCCTCAAATACATGTGACTCAGAAAGAGTTTAAGATGAACATCACTTTTTCCTGAAGGGAGAATCATATATTTCCTTATTTTGAAGGTAAAGCAGAGATATAATGCAATATATTTAATTCTGACATACATAATAGAAGTGAGATATAGTATAGCTAATCCAAACAGTGACTGGTACAAAAATTATTTACAGTGAGTTAATAATTTACATTTGTTTTTTGTTTGGGGGATTTTTTTATTTTGGTAAAAAGTTTACTTTCTCATTTTTATTTCTTATGCAATTAATTACAATGAATATTTGCTCCCTGAATAGGATCAGCCCAAAGAACTCAGATTTTCACATAGAAAAATCTACCCAGTAAGTAACCTCATGTATCTGAGTTGAATGTGAAAATTTGACGAAATTGTGGTTGCAGAAGCTTTCAAGGAGCAAGCCTTGAAATTAGGAAGAGAATTCAGAAAGAAAACTGAAGAGAAGCTATAGCTATAAAGCATAGAAAACAGAGTCTAGAATTCCAGGAAAGTACATGAAACCTCAAGGAATCAGAGAAAATAGGGAATCAAGAAAAGCTAGGAATTGTTCAATATTTTCAAAAGCTAGCTTCCTCAACTTCTGAGTTACTGAAAATGCACAAAGGATTCATGAAAGGAGATAAATGATGCATTCTTTTAGCTGAGTCACTTATCATAAGTGGATTAGCAATGCACATGGGAAACTTTGACCATAGATTTTAAAGAGCCACAACCAGAGTTTATCAACGCACAGACATCTGATGACAAGATGGGAAAGGTCCCTTGGATCTTAGATTAGTGTCCTTGTAAGCTTTTCAATGCTGCTCAGAACCAGGAAATTACACTAGTTTTCTTTTGGTTGCTAAAATTTGGCTTTTAGTCAGAGTTAAGGGCAATGTTAGGTGTAAATCACAAGAGTAGTTGGTCCAACTAAAATATTATTTTTGAACTGGGTCTTAGACTAGACCTTCATATATATCAGCTATTCCCAGGCAGAGTAGCAAAACACATCTGTTCAAAAAACATTGTTTATTTTCTTCTATCTCCTAATATTGTGCTTAAAAATGATTATAACAATACTAGGGGAACGACCCAGCTTTTCTCTTTGCATTCACAGCAAGGAATATTTTATTTAAATAATAAAGCAAAGGAATATAGGATCAAAAGCAGTTCTCTAACTGCTTAATTTCTAGAAGTTGAGGACTTTTAATTTTAGGTGAGGGGAGTCTGTTACACATATTTCCTTATCTTTGATCTTCCTAAGACTGTCCCCTCTTCACTCCCTTCTCTTCATTTGCTAGCCCCTGCCATGTTTTTCCTTTCTTTGCTTAGCCGGTTCCCCTCAGTAGGCTCTATTTTTCAGTTCTGTCTATGGACTCAGATGCATTCCAAACTGGAGCATTACATGTATAAGAACTCACATTCCGTATCTAATGGGTCTTGAAATTAAATCTTGTTGCCCATGGTGATGAATTCTAGTTTCTAACTCTATCCCTAGGTCTCAGGATCTGAATGACTTCTGCCCACTCCACTTGTGACTCAGGGCACAGTTCTTGCCTTGTGGTCCTGACTAACAAGGTCATTGCCCTTAGGGAATGAAGACACCTTGAGCCCTGTTGGTTCCTGGGTTTGCTAACCTCCTACTCCATGAGGCTAGATTCTGTGTCAATTTTGGCTCCTTGATCAGTAATAGATTAAAAATACATGCTAAAATCTTCCACCGGAATGAATTTGTCATTTTTTCCTCATATTTCAGGTTTGTAAATATTACATATCACAAAGGAAAATATACAGTGTTAAAGAATTTCAGAGAAAGGATAGACTAATCTGGCTTTCAAGAATCAGGGAATTCTTCGTGATGTTAGTGTCTCAGCTGGACCTTGAAGGATTGGCAAGTTTTTTGACATGGAGATGAGGGAAAAGAATAATATGGGAAGAGGGGATAGTTTAAGTTAATACAGATATGGATAATATACAGGTAACTGTAAACATACCTGATTTACTTAGTGGAAATGTAAGATCTTTATAGAAAAATAATAGGAAATGCATTTGTAGAGGTAAGTGAAAGCTCTATTATGCCATGCAAAGACAATAAAGTTTTCTGAACAGGAAAGAGAAAGGAAAAAGCTACAGAACCAATATTTATTGAGTGCATATTATGTACTTGGCACTTCCGTGTTCTTTGAAATTTGTGTTC
The DNA here is from genome assembly GCF_037043125.1 of Eumetopias jubatus. Taxonomy (NCBI): domain Eukaryota; kingdom Metazoa; phylum Chordata; class Mammalia; order Carnivora; family Otariidae; genus Eumetopias; species Eumetopias jubatus. The sequence goes on from NW_028274810.1 coordinate 165,486,604, forward strand.
CTTTGATGACCATCCATTCACCAACTATTTATTTTTACTTTCTTTCTCTATGAAAAGCAACACTGAAGGCAGTGTGGATATAATAAGTTAACAGAGTACCAATAATCTTATTACATAGTCAGAGATGTCAACTCACAAAGGGTAAACAGTGTACCTAAGAATTCATGCCAGGCTTAGAAGCTGCATCCATTTGATTTGAACACAGGTTTATTGCAGGTTGTTTTCCACCATAACATGCTCCTTCAAATCATGCTTAGAATTGAACTTCATGAAGAGTTCATCTCACAGAACAGGTTTAAATTTCCATTTCCTGTATCCTCTCCTTATTCCAGGCTCTTACTATTGCTTCCTATACCTCTGGACATCCCACCTGTTTCTCTGAGTGCCAGTGTAAGCATCGCTTCCTTTTGAACATTTCCTGATCCCCCTTGATCCCCAATGGAGCGGCCATATCTGAACTGCGATATCACAGATGGGCCACACCACTAACATGGTTCAATATTTCATAACTAGTTTCATGCTTATTAGCACAAATATTTAATTCTCTTTCTTGATGGTAAGTCCCTGGAATCTGAGGCTTTGTGAACCGATGAAAATGTTTTAGGTTATGGAAACAAGTGGAATGGGCCCTCCCTTGTCTCAAATGAGGCTTTATCTAATAGAAAAGTCACATGTATACACAGAGACACAATAATAGGATAATTCTGTAGAACAGAAAGAAAGAAGTGTCCCCTCTATGCCTGCAATAATACCTCATATAAACAGGCAAATAGTAACTGTTTTTTTGGACAAAGAGTTTAAAATATTCACGTATTTATTCATGACAATAAAATTTCTGATATATTACGTTGCAGGTATTCATTTTTAAAATATGAGATGTGACATATTTCATTTTAAAAACATGAAAAGAGACATTACCTTACACTTTTCCTGTTGGAAAGCAGGAATGTTCTTCCTACTGTACTCGGCTGTGCTTACACCTTCCTTCTTCAGAGGTCTAGATTTGAGATTACCATAAAGTTGGCCTTCATTCTATTTGCTTTTTCCTTGCCACTAGAAACAACATTTTCCTGGTATTTCTATTGAAAATACTTTTGGCTCATGGTATTTGGCTCTCTGGCCACAGGGTGCATGCATGGGGAGGGGTTGAAGTGGGGAAAGAAAAGGGGCAGCTCTACAGGCTGGCAACAGAATCCTAGAGGAGAATGTATTAAAACAAACCACACATGGTATTTTCCCAAGCCCCCAAGTGTCTGGATTTCATCTCAACTGAGAATAGGGAAATAAAGGCAAATGTCAAGACTGCTTGCCTTTAGAAAACACTGTGCCTTGGTGGTCTCAGTGTAAAGAGTTTCTTTCTAATGCTTTAGAAAGCATCATCGTAAGTAAAGGCATTCAAGGACCCTCCTTGAAAACATTTAGTGACTATGTCCATTTATTTTCAAGTAGGATCTCTGAGTTTCACTGACTGGTTTCCAAGATATTGGTTTCTCTAAAAATTTGGCAGAGAAAGGGAAGAAGTTTACAGCCAGAAAGACCTTTGTCATCAAGCTCCACTTTGTTTACACTAAACAATGCTGAACAAAGCAAATGAAACATAGATATCTTTTCTTTCATTATTTTAAAGTTTCTGCCATGGCTGGAGAAATAGGCACAGGCTCCTCCACTCCTTTTCTCAGCTTTTAGAAACTTTTCTCCCTCCTGGGGAGTATTTTTCCATTGGCCTTGATTTATCCTCTAATTTGACAGTTACTCTAAGCCAAAAATCTCAAATAGTTTAAATATTATTTGGTGACAAGTTGTTCCAATTTTGAAAACTCAAAGAAACCAAAAGCCAAAGATATAAAAGATCATATGGTAAGTTAGCATCAGAGCTATGGTGTTCATCTGTCTTTAGAACAGTATGTTCCTAAAACTGCATGTAAAAATATATGTATATACATATATGAATACGTATATATGTTGTATAAATATGTTTATGTGCATACATATATGCACATAAACATGTATATACAACATATATATAAACATAGGTACATAAATATATGAATATATATGTGTATATGTATATATATATACATATATTCCAACAAAGCAGTGTAGTGTAGTGTAGTTTGTATAATGAGATGATCTAGTATTGAGTCTTAACTCCATTACTTACTAATTATTGACCTTGGGCAAACTATTTAACCTTCTTAACCTTACCTTTCTTATCTGTAATATTTGGGTAATGGTGTTCACCTAACTTATTATCAGGATAAAATTTTATATAAATCATCTGGCAGGAAACTTAGTTCAAAGCAGAAGCTCAATATTATTATTGATGTTGCTTTTGTTAAATGTCCCAGATTTACCCACGAAGATAACTGTAGGGGCACCTGGGTGGCTGAGTCATTAAGCATATACCTTCGGCTCAGGTCATGATCCCAGGGTCTTGGGATTGAGCCCTGCCTCGGGCTCCCTGCTCCAGGGGAAGCCTGCTTCTCCCTCTCCCACTCTCCCTGCTTGTGTTTCCTCTCTCGCTGTGTCTCTCTCTGTAAAATAAATAAATAAAATCTTAAAAAAAAGAAAAGAAAAGAGGATAACTGTAGAGGTTATCCTAGTTAAAACAACCCAAAAGAATACAAAAGCTTTCCTGGAAGGTTTCCACATGAGCATTTTTATTTCTTTCCCTTCTCCTGCCATGATTTCTTTTCTTTTTTTTTTAATTTAATTTAATTTTATTATGTTATGTTAGTCACCATACAGTACATTAGTTTTTGATATAGTGTTCCATGATTAATTGTTTTCGTATAACATTCAGTGCTCCATGCAATACATCCCCTGCCATGATTTCAATGTGCTCATCACTAGTATGATTCCAAAGCAAAAGATGGTTGGTCAGCTGTATACCAGGAGAATGGCATGATTTCATTGGTTAAATGGTATTTTTTCTTAATTTTGTTCTTTGTGTCTCCCTATATCACAGTCTTTGGTTTTATAAACCATTTTCACAATGAAAAAGAGGGAGATCATTTAGTTAATCCAGTTAATGAGCAAGTCAATTCTATTTTTACAACCATCAATTCTATTGCTTTGAGGAATTGGCTTTTTTCTTTCCCAGTGGACCAATCAATTAAGTTATAATAATACAATTTGTGTGGCTCAATTACAGAGAATTTCTCTGCTCTTTACTGTCAAAACAAAAACTGTATGATTTTATTTAATAAGTATGAAGAGCTATTTTCTTCACTAGTTTGGTTTCCTAGTACATGGAGTCATGATTTAAATGTTCACAATGGTGATTTGATTTTAAGCAATTATTATTATGGTAATATCACAAAGCATGACTTTTGGATAAAGGTCATGAACTCACCACTAACTTCCAGTAGCAGTGTGAATGGCATTTAGGAATTATCCTTTCTGACAGGAATCTGGTCTGGTCTGTTTCAGTTTTAGAACATACTGCATCATCCAGGAAGTGTGAAAGCTCCTTGCCAGTTTGTTTTAGTAACAAAGGGTTAAAGGTTTTGTTCAGGTTTTCACATTTGAAAGGAGGATGTTAGCATGGTTTTTTTTTTTTTTCCCAAGACTTGTGGAATGGTTTGATAAGGATTGGCCAATTAACAAAGTAAAATATTTGTCAAGACAATGGATATCTCCATGTTTGCCTTGTATTATAGGCCTCTTTGTGAATTTTTCTAACATTCCATATTTCATCTATGCTGTGGAGACCTAAAACTTTCATTATTTTTGAAGTGATTGCTTTTGTTCTCTCTGTAATCTCCATACTTTAAATTCAGTGTATAAGTTCAAAATTTGTACCTAGAAATCACATCCCTCTCTGAGTTTATTCTAATGGCCCATGGCCAATCAACACAAAGACTAAAACTTGAGATGTAAGATTTTTTTCCTTGTTAGTATAATTGGATATGCTCGAATGGTGGCACTAAATTTTCTACCTTCCCAACTTTTTCTTGGAAGAATAAACTCACTAAATGCAGTAGACATAATTAAGCAATTGTGCCAGCATTGTTGCTCTTGTTATTTCAGGGAGAAAATGCTGCTCTTGAAGAGGGATACTTCCAAGAATGGCCAAAAAATAAAATAATTTAAATGCTCCTGGTTTTTAGTTGGCTTAACTGGGTATTACCAGTAACTCTTTTTGTTCCTCTGTAATACACAAATCATTTCCTTTCTACACATCATCGTGGATGGCCAACATGCTTTGCAATACTTCATATGTAATAAACATTGTCCCTCATAATAATGAGGGCTGGGAATCTATTGATTAAAATTTGATGCTTCCCAATCATAGCTAACATCCAGAGTGATGAATGTCATATTATGATCGCATTAGCTGGGCTGGTGGTAAGGAAAGGGAGGTAAAAAAATTTTAAATCCTCCTTAGTTGATTATAGTTCCATACCCTATATCATTTACCATCTCATTCCCCAAAATCATTAAAAACAACAGAATATCCAAAGAACAAGGAGTTGCCTCATTTTCACAGAGGTCTGATTAGTTTTTTGATCACACAAGTCAATGTGGGACGTTGGAGGCCATCTTGAGGACTGCCTACCAAGTCTACTATCTGCAACTCAGTGTCTAACACGCTGTTAGTTACCTACCCCTCTAAAGGTGCCTCTGGATTCATATAACATCCTAGAAAAATCTGCTTATTTAATGAAGTACAGATAGGAAATTTAAATAAAACATTTCTCTATTAACTGTCAAGTGATTTTCTAGGAGGCTGAAATGGGAGATCCTTTTGGACTTGAGTAGTCATGGAAATTTTCATGGTTGTAATAAGACATGAGTGAACACTTCTGGTTACCTCCTTGTCTATTAAATAGTGAAGTGCATCACTTAATTTCTGTGACTTGTGAGAGTCCTTCACATACACGTGTTTTATAATTACAATTAAACAAATGATATGACCTTGATGTGACAATTTATTAAAATCGTTAGAGTGGTATAAAGTTCTTATAGTTATAGCACTGCTCTAAGATATTGTTCTCCTCTACCCCCGACCCTATTCCAACACATCTGGCAATGTCTGAAGACACTTTTCATTATTATAATTGGATGGGATAATGTTTCAGTCACTTGGTAGAAGCCAGAGAGGCTGCTAAAAATTATACAGTGCATGAAGATATGCCCCCTATGCCCCAACGAAGAATTATCTAGCCCAAATGGCAACAGTGCTGAGACTGAGAGACGTTGAGATAGAGGTATCATAAAACAGGATAGGAAGTAAGAGGATTTACTTCCGAAAACTGTTCCACTCATTTGCTACTCCACAGTTTCAGTAGGATCAATGGTCACATTATTTGTTGGGTTTCTATCACTCATCCAACAAGATGTTTTCTTGAACCTATAACATTTCAGGCACAGGTCATAAAATCATGAGCAAACACAGACTGTGTGCATGCCCTTGTGGAGCTTGAGTCTTGTGGGCAGATCAAATTATTATATTAAAGAATATACAATTGTACACAGGAACCTTTAATGGAATGAAATTTGATTCTATAAAAAGAATTAAGATAGGAAACTGATAAAATTTATGGTTCTAGAGAAGGCTTTCTTTGGAAATGTGCTTCAGCTGAGACCCAAGGACTGAGTTGGTGAAGAGCAGGGCAGGAATATTCCATATACAATCCCTTGGGGCTAAAACACAGAAATAAGGGGGAGTGGCCCAGGAGAAGGTGAAGAAAGCACAGACCAAAAAATACCATGCCTGTGAGCCATATTAAGGATGTAATCTATATGAAAAGCAAGAAAAAGCCAATTGGATTTTTATGCAGGATATTGTCATGACCAGGTTTATTTCAAGATGGATGAGCAGTGGGATTCAAGAAAATTTGCTCAATGTCCCAGTGTCAACCTTGAGGAAAAATTGGAATGTCACAGTGCTCTATTACAGTTTTTTCCCATTCAATACTTTATCAATAACTTGTATGAAAATATAGAGGATGTGCCAAACAAATTAATAATCCTGGAAGGGTTTCCTTCCAGGATTATTATAGACAATAAAATTATTATAGACAATAAAATATTTAAAACCCCAAATTACCTCAATAAACCAGATTAATGAGCTAAAACTAAATGAGTGAAAGCAGGAGAGATAAATGTAAAAACCTCAATTTGGTCTTTTAAATAATTAAGTTTAGAGGACCAATTACAGGACTGGCTCTGGTAGCTGTTCACATGAAAACATCTAGATGTTTTAGCTTACTATGAGTCATTATTCTATGGTTGCCTGAAAGAGCCAACACAAGCTCAGGTTAAGTTAATGAAATAAATAGGCTCTGCATTTCCAGCCCATGTGGAGAATACTGTAGTCACGTCTGAGTGCCAGAGAATAAGCAGGACATTTAGAAACTACAACGCATCCATATAAAAACAAACTGTATAGTCAAAGAAACCGAAAAAGAAATTATTTCATGAGTCAGAAATCAAAATACATCTTTTGGACAAGAATTGTAGAGGATTAGAACATATTATATGGCAGTGTGAAACTTTCCTCATCATTTGAAAATTCAAGCGAAGACTATATGATTATTTATGTTCTAGAACATTCTGAAGGAGATCTCTTGATTGGAAAGGGATCTCTTAATTGAACTAAGTAGAGGTGTTTTCTTCTGATTCTGTCATAGAAGCCTATGAGCATGAGTCCTCGTGTTCTGGTTGCCAAATATCTGAACCCTCTTTCTACACATGGTACATTTCTCACTTTATGAGTCTTTGTGGGAGACAGAGCCTTTTTCCCACTACTGAAAACGCCAAATCTTTATTTTTATGGTCACCCTTGCATGGAGGATACAGAATTCATAATCTTACCTCAGTCAATCAGAAGTACCTGCTTTGGACTTTGTCTAGTGAGCTGACAAAGCAAAAGATGAATCCTTTTTGGGAGCAGGTGATTCTATAAGATCCATGAATGTGATTTCAGTGTTAGTGAATCAACAACATATTTTAAATAAGGAATCTTTAAACAGAAACACAAGTAAAGCAAGGTTATGTATTGATGGCTTGATGAAAATGTTGCGACCAGAGATGTAGAAACCTAATCCCATAGTTCCCCTAGTGTTTGCGGTGACTTTATGGAATATAACTACCATGAGTCACAAGAATGGACTGTTTTAGAGACAACAGTTTCTGTTCTGAGAGTCCTCATCACAGGTAAGAGGTAAGAGTGTGCTTCTCCACCTCACATCTAAGGGAGGGGCCCTTACAGGACCATGGGAAAGTTTTCTATGTGTTTTCCAATTTTGGGGGTATGACAAACTGGTGTCTGACCCCAGGACATCAAGACAACAGAGAGGGAACGCTGTTGACTGCAGTGGTGACATCCCAAGGGCTGCTGTTTGGAGAACAGTCTTCACTACCAATGTGGCAAAGCATAAACTAAGGGAGTGTTACCCTGTGGACAAGTAGTGGGCCACACAAAAGAGATATTGCTGGGATGTAGCAGTGTCCTGTCAGGACCTATAGTTAGGTTCAGCCCAATAAGACTATCTGCAGGGGTAAAAGGGTGTCAGCAGGAAAAGGCTAAATATGTACTACCAGATAGACTAGGAGCTGTGGAAAGAGCTGCAAGTGGCCACACAGAATAAAGAAACTAGGAGAGAGAGGCCCAGAGAGGAACATCTGGGGGATCCATAAAATGTCATTAGACAGGAAGAGTCTATCTGACAAATTCAGATAGTATAAAGCCCCATTTCCATTGCACCAGGAAGAATTATTTCTATTCCTTTTTATATCCTCCCTCTCCTCCCCTCTGCTTCAAACATGATAGGAGTTTGGAAAAACAGATGTTGAGAGGAGACTGAGAAGCTCAAATGGGGAAACAGAGAAGCCAATGTAATTGCCTTCTCCATTAAAATTTCCAGTCCAGAGCAGGAGCTAGTGGGGGAGGTCAGGTTTAATATCCAATCTGTGGTTTGGTTTATTATTACTCATAGAAATGGGCATTTTAATTTCTGAATCATGGTTATTATGTTTGTGACTTTGTGTGCCTGTAGAGCTATCATAGAGCTAGTTTTCATACAGGAACACCTGGACTGAGTGGGGATGTGGGAAATAAGGATGGAGATGTAGTTTGATTATGTCATGGGTTCATGCTTGTGCAACCAGCGATCTGTGCTCACACAAGATTTTGCTGCTACACTATTAGATACAGGAGTGCTGGCTCCAGTGTTGGGTTCAAATCCTGCTTTACCTCATGACTGTGGTCAAAGTATTTAACCTCATTAAGTTCTCATTTAGTCACATATAAAGTGGAGATGACAACAGTTGCCACAACTCTTCTTCTTTTTCAGACTCAAAAACTCATTTTAATCTGTTACTTTACCTGATTTTCCATCAGTTTATCCTTTTCTATTCCAGCCTTTATACATTTAATTTTATAACGTGCTGCCAAACTTGAATATAATACTCTAAATGTTCCAACCCTTGGGATGCCTGGGTGGCTCAGTGGGTTAAACATCTGACTCTTGGTTTTGGCTCAGGTCGTGATCTCAGGATCATGAGGTTGAGCCCTGTGTTAGGCTCCCTGCTCAGAGCAGAGTCTGCTTGGGATTCTCTTTCTCCCTCTCCCTTTGCCCCTCCCCCTGCTCTCACTCTCTTCTCTCTGTCATTCTCTCTCAAATAAATAAATAAATCTTTTAAAAAAGTTCCAACCCTTGCTAAGTATAATGAAAAGATTATTTCTTAGCGTTTAAATAATGTAACACTTCATACAATACCATACTGTACTTATTCTTAAAAATATTTCCGTATTTACTAATTATAACATTATAAGATGGAATACTGTATTATAATATTTTTAAAAGAAAGCATCCTTTTAGCAACCATTGGTTGGCTATGCAACCGCATGGGTTTCATTAGTTTTCCTTTAGTATCAACAGCTACATAGCCAATTCTGAATTTAACAATCTAAAGGGTTTCACTAAATTGAATATTTAACTTGAATGTTAACTTACCACCTTAATGGAGTCTATAACTAGGATCCAAAGCAAAAAAAAAAAAAAAAAAGATAATAATACAAGCAAAGAAGAAATTAAAAGTACAGTTAAATGATTGAAAAGAAATCAAAATTATAAATGATAAAGTATCCAAATCCCACTTGTAAGAACATAGATCCAAGAAGGGAGAGAAGTCAAATGGGAAAATATTCATCTTGATTTCTCTGACATACGGCAATTTTCCTGGAGAGAGAAGAGGTTTAAAGGAATTCAGACATCAAAATACTTAATTTACCCAGTAGTTAGGTGCAAGGAAAAAATAAGCTTTATTAAGGAGAACGAACTTTGACCTTTTTGCTCACTTGAGGGCAACTTAATTCTATAAATGCCTTTGAGTTTCAAACATTTTAATTTTCCCCCAGATGATCTTTTATCTCTTTAAAAAGGAGAGAATCAAAAGAAATGATAGTTTTTAAGGATATGAGTCTTAGTTCTAAAGAAATCTGATCCTAAGACTTGAACTTTCATGTGAACTCAGGGATCCTTACAGATCCTGTAAGTTGGCAAAATCTGACCAGCTCTGGAAAAGAAACATGTTCAGGGTTTTCTTTTTTTTTTTTTTTAAGTCAAAATTTGAAGTGGCCCAAAAAGAAAAAGTCAGAATACCCACAGTAATTCTAGAAATAAATTTCAAGACACTTTAGAAACATTTTTTTTAACTTACAACGTATTTCCAGGTCACTAAGGAAACAAAATACCACTACTGTGTTTTACTACTTAATTGGTCAAAGACATTGGAAAAAAAAAATTTATATACTCAACAGGCTCACCTCAGTTCTATTTGCATTGGCAGATCAAATGCACTTGACAATGACTACATCAAACATAATCAGAAACTAGGTTAAGATTCTAGAAGATGCCATAAAAGAAAAAAAGAAATGAATGTTGGAACAAATTCATAACCAGATCAAAACAGTAAGAAGTATCTAAAATGCTTCTTCTTCCATAATGAAAATGAATATTTGACATATGACTGGGAAAGAAAGATCATTACAAATTTTAATATCAACTTGCAATAGAGTACAGTAGAGCAGTGGATTAAAAAAGCCACTGTTATACGTATTAAAGAATGATATTTTGGGGGCACATGGGTGGCTCCTTTGGTTAAGTGTCTGACTTGATTTCAGCTCAGGTCATGATCTCAGGGTCCTGAGCTCAAGCCCCACCTCCAGCTCTGTGCTCAGTCTGCTTGAGATTCTCTCCTTCTCCCTCTGCTCCTCTTCCCTCTTCTTGCCCTCTCTCTCTCTCTCTAAAATAAAATAAATAAAATCTTGTTTAAAAAATAATATTTTTCAGTGCTATATTATAAAACATTATTTCTTTATTTCACGGTATTATATTCTGTATATAAATCTATCAGATAATGAAATTCTCAAAAAGAGGGGCTTTGTATAATTCATCTTTATATTTCTAGTTTCTAACAAATTATTTGCCTTATGGAAAATACTCAGTGTGTGAATATTAAATTAATTAACAATACTATTTCATAGTGATACCTTAGTTGTAGAGGGCTTAATTAAAATTTTATTTTATATCTTGATATAGAAAAAATAGAGAGACTTGAAGGGAGAAGGCCTAGGTTCTAATTCCATTTTTTCAACAAATTGTATGTCTATTCCTGTTCTCGATTAAATGAGAATATTAAAAGAGAAATGCAATAAAATGTAAATGGCTCAAAAAGACTGAGTAAAATCCTAAATTGAAATATGACACACCTAGAATAATTGTATGCAACTTCAAGTAGAATTATTTATACAATAAGGAAGAAAATGTGGTCGTTTGTCTAAATTAAAAATAGACCATGTGTCATAAAGGTGTTTCTACTTTCTGGGCTAAAGTTCGGGATACTTACAGTGAATCTTGAAGGACCCTCTTCTGAGGACCAGCCAGGGTTCCCAGATCAGCTGCTGGAAGTATGGAATCATGCCATCATTTTCCTGAGTGCTTGCTAGGAAAAGCTACAGTTAAAAGAATAGTGGGATTGTAATTTTGTGGGTAATTCTTTTTATTACTTTTTTTTTTTGGATTATCTATAATTTCTAATTTCTCAGTACTAACTGCATTGCTTTCATAAAAAGCAAACACAAAGACATTTAAATAGGGATGTTATTGAGAGGGCTTCCATCTGTAAAGTAGAAGGGGCTCTATTGCTAAATAAGAAAAGGCAGGGCTATCAGACTATCTTTTAAATACAGAACATTAGCAAAGTCAGACATATATACACAGACAGGTTTGCTGGTCTGGTAGACATGGCAACTATTTGTCAATATGGATGTCCTTTTTTTACAGACATGTGGAAGAATCACACTTCCCTACTCTTTTGAAATTGAACATGGCTGTATGATCTGGCAGGTGAGTGAAATATGAACAGAGACAGTGAATAGAAGCATTGAACAGCTGATGTGCAACTCTGCATGCTTTCTTCCCCTGCCCCTCTGAATGATGAGACTGTGTATTGCTTGTGGTGTAGGACAAGGTGGCAAAATGTCACTCAGCCTGGGTCACAGGTTGTTGTGTAGAAAACCAATGACTTGGAGAGTGCCTGGTCCCGCAGCAGGCCTTACATGAGCAAGAAATAAACTTTTGTTTAAGTTAGCCACAAAAATCATGGTGGTGTCTGTTACTACATCACCTAGATTTGTCTGGTTAACATCATTGGCATATGGCATAGCTCAAAATACATAGCCTTTTTTTTAAAAGATTTTTATTTACTTATTGAGAGAGAGAGAATGATAGAGAGAGAACATGAGAGGGAGGAGGGTCAGAGGGAGAAGCAGACTCCCCACTGAGCAGGGAGCCCGATGCGGGACTCGATCCTGGGACTCCAGGATCATGACTTGAGCCGAAGGCAGTCTACTCACCAACTGAGCCACCCAGGCGCCTTACATAGCCTTTTTGTAAACTTGCTAAAGTAGAAAACCAAAAGGTAACCTCTGGCAGGAATTGCAAGTGAGGATTCATGGTTTATTGGGTAAAGTAAGCTTGTGAATCAGGTGATACAAAACAGCCCATGTTTGAATTTAGGCTTTATTACTGGTCTGTTGTATGGTTTTGGCAAGATTACTTTATTTGTCACCCCACTTTATTACCCCAATTGTAAATTAAGATTAACAATCTAAAAATTGACTGGGCTTATGTCTATGTTGAGATCATGTCTAAAGGATTTAGTACAATTGACCCTCAATACATTTTATTTTTTCCCATATTTTTTCTTTATTCATATAACTACCTACTATATGCTAGGAAAGGAAAGGTAATGTTCTAGGCTCTAAGCCTACAGCAATGGACAAATCAAAAAATTTTTGACCATATTTTTCAGTGGAACACAAAAAAACAGGCATTTAGTTAGAGGAATTATATGTTTGTGATTTTCTTCTGGAGATATTCAACAAGACCTTTAAAGGCTTTTTAACGTTCAGTGTAATATGTGGACGTAAAATAGACTTTCTTTAGTGGGAAATAAGACCAGACCATAAGCAGCAGAAGGTAAGAAACAATCCCTGCCTTATTCATAGCTTTCATAGCTATATCCTCAGTGCTTGGCACAGAATCCAACCAAAAACAGAATTTGTGAAATTAATAAATAAATGAATGAGTGAACACATTAAGTGTGCACCAACCCAGAGAACAGAATAAAATGTGTTGCTCACAGCCTATTTTTTTCCTGTCATTCATTGACTCATGCAGTAAATATTCAAGGTATGCTTTGGATGTTGAAGGTATAGCCATGATTGAAACTGAGTCCCTGTTACCATGGAATTTATATTGTCTAGGTCCTTAAAAATTATTTTTGATGACAGGTGATGACAGGTTAGGCCTATTTTTGTTCTGAAAATAAGGTTATATAGTGATCTCACTTCCGTGAACTTTGGTAAATTGGAGTGTCATCAGAGATTAGTCTAAATACTTATAAAATAGTTTCGGAATAGTACAAGATTTACTGTGTTTATAGTTTCATTTAAAAAGGGGGAGGCATTGATATTTGCATTTGAATTGCACTGCTACATCTGTCATTTATTTTCACTATTAGCCCATGGGTTGGTGATTAAGAATGCTTTGGCTAGAGAGGAAAAAATGACTAATTGAGTTTGTTCTCATAACAATGACTTAATCTTTGGCTTATGAAGGAAATAAACAATAACAAAAGCAAAGACTCAAACCTTAAAGTAAACTACATGGTGCCTTGAAGGTAAATAAGTCAACTGTTTTAACAAAAATTGGGGTGTAGGGTGTGTGAGGTAGTGGTTAGTCCAGATACACTTTATGCCCTACAAGTAAGCAAGTTCAGTGCTCTAGCCTGGACGCTAGATACAGAACTTCCTGACCCATTCTTATTTTCCCCATTCTTACCTGCTTCATGAAAGATGAGAAAATACCCAGTATAAAAGCTGTAGACAAGGTAGACAAGTTCTATTCGCTTTTGTTACAAAGGCATTATAAAGAGTTAATATAACATATATACTGTATCGGTCTCTATTTCTCTTATTTTTTAAATTTTAAAGGTCTAATTGACTTCATTCAATGATTCATGAATTGAACAGCATCCCATCTTGCAGACAGAACGGAGCTCTGAGGAGCTGTACAAAACAAAAGACTTTTATAGGTAGAAAGAAGAGGGAACAAGGAAGTTATACTAGCAAAAGTAGATTAGTTACGATAAGGTCGCTTTCCTTTAGGGGATGGAAGGGGTCTATAAGGCAAGATCTCTTCACTAGTGCTGACCAGATGATTCCTCACTGACTGGTTTAAGATTCCATTTCTGTGAAAGCCAAAACTAATTAAGTATTGTCTAGGTTTGGTAGTGTGGCATTTAGCATAAGTGACTCCACTTTGTGCCAGTTGTCTTGTTTTTAACAGGGAGATCTCCATAGGTTGCCTGATTCTCTTTTACTCTTTTTAACAGGTATTTTGGGTATAATTCAATTATTTTTGTTTGTTTGTTTGTAAGTTACAAACTTCTTTTGTTTCCTGAAACTTTTCATTCCCTGATATTTTCAGTGGGTTTTTGCATTGAAAAATATATATATTTTTAAAGATTTTATTTATTTATTTGAGATAGAGAGAGCAAGAGCAGGGGATCAGAGGGAGAGGGAGAAGCAGGCTTCCCGCTGAGCAGGGAGCCTGATGAGGGACTCGATCCCAGGACCCTGGGACCATGACTTGAGCTAAAGACATATGATTAATCGACTAAGCCACCCAGGTGCCCCTGAAAAAAATATTTTTTATTATAGTTGACACACAATGTTACATTAGTTTCAGGTATACAACACAGTAATTCGAAAAATTTATACATTATGCTATGCTCTCCACAAGTGTAGCTACTATCTGTCACCATACAGTGCTATTACAATATCAACTACATTCCCTGTCATACTTTTTATTCCCATGACTTATTCATCCATAACTGGAAGTGTCTTGGCCACTATTCCTCCTATCTACCGCTAATTGGAAAAAAAAATGACATTCATAGTGAAATAGAAGAGATTAACTCAGAATTTAAAAAATATTCATAATCACAAGGTCTGTTAGGCATTTGTAGTCAAGAAAGTTTTGGCAAAATGCCAAAACTTTGCACTTGTATAATGATATTACATACCCAAATTATTGTTCAGAGGTTAAGTAAGGTGATCCACACTTAGTGCTTAGCACAATGGATCACACCTGCAAAAATTTCAATAAATGTTAGCTATGTTTATGGCCATCATTATTAAAGTTTCTCTTAATAAGAGAAAGAATATTTAAAAAGGAGTCATGTTGTCTTACTCATAATCAGAAAAATGGACTAAATTATCTTTCAATGACTTACAGCAATTCAATAATATTGATATTATTACACTACAACAACACAAGCCTAACAGTAATACTTATTTTGCCACAATTATTAAATGCAAATTTCTAATATCATCAAAGAATGTCACACTTTCAACCTCTTTATCTTCTCTCTCTGAACATTAAACATCACATCTAAATCTCCACTCTTTTTTCTAAGGATACTAAGTTGGCTGCCCTTAACAATTTTTTTTCTAAATATTTGCAAATGTAAACTTGGTATGGTACTATGTGAGGAAGGCTACCAGTCAATATCTTTCATGTCAAAATTACATGATAGAGTCATATTGTATATGATGAAATAGGATGGGAGCTAATGGTACTTCCCTAAGACCTGTCATCTTGGAAGGAATACATCATGCCATAGAATCCCCAGAAAAGCAGTGCAAACTGCAAACCAAACCAATCCCGGGCAAGACTCCAGCAATGGCACAGCCCAGAACCTTATGGTGTGGGAATACAACACTAACAGCTTTAGGTCCATTGCCCAGCTTTGGTGAGCCAATTTCTTTACTTCTAATGTCCATTGTAAAGGAAAAGTGAAAACCTGGCCCAGCATTTACTTGACAGATGCATGCTATCCTGACATGTAAGCTATTCCCTACCTAATTGAGAGATAATACAAATCTGCTAAATATCTCTGGAGGTTGAAAACTGTATTTGTTGATGCATCAAATATAAGAATGGTCATTTATAAAATACTTCTGTAGAGAAAATTATCAGAAATCAGAATTCAGGAAAAGCATGTGATGTTGTACCTGTCAATCGAAAATATCTTTTCAAACAAATGTCAGATCATAGACATTAAAGCAAGTGCTTAAAGACTAGACTTCCACACAGTTATCTGAAACATAATCCTCTTGTTGGGCTCATTCGTTACTGAAAAGCATCAGTGACCTCAGAAAATATTTTCCATGTCTAAACTAAATATGTACAATAAAGCAATAAATAAGATATATGTTAGGAAAGAAAATTGCAGTGTTATTATCTAAATCTAATGGAGACAGACTTCATTAAAATGTTAACTATAGCTTTGAAGATTGTTTCCAAATATCATTAGGTCTGAAAAAATCATGATTGGGCCACAAGCCATGTAGTAGTCTTGCCCACAGTTATAATGAGTATTCTATGTTCCTCACCCAGTCCATCCTCCATGTACCATCTGGATTTTCTTTACTCATTCCCCACATCAGTAGGTTACCCTAACTAGACAAGAGATCTTGCATTGCTGAAGATTGTTCTATTTTCAGATTCTTCCCTCCTTTATGCTTTTCAAAAGTCCTTTACTGACACAATTTATTATCTTAACATCTGACCCCTTTGTTTTCCCGTTCATTCTTCCTCTTATCATCTCTTTTAATCTCAGCTCAATAAGTTGTATTTACTTTCAGTTCAGGTATTTCTTTTTTTATACCTTAAAATTTCCATTTTCCACTTCAATTTCATAGTTCTTTCTGTGACCCAACGTTCCCGAGTCGGTCCCTGGATTTTGCATCGAACTGCTTTATCTTACCGAGGTTGTTTCTCATCTGATCTCAACCCTCTAGTGATCATCTATGAAAACTCCACTACCTGTAGCCTTTGGCATGTAACTAAAATCTCCTGATGTGGAGTAACAAGAACATAAGCTTCTGTTCACAGCACTCTACTCCTAATACTGACCAACCAAATAAGGCAAAAGTGTGAATGAGTTTATCATTTATGAGAAGCTCTTTGCCCGATTTCCATTAGGTCAGCTCTGTTTTCTCTTATGCTTTGTGCATTTGGACCAGCAGTTATTTTCATGGGTGTACTAGCTGCACCTTACTACAGTTTAATGCAGAACACTGAGCTCCCAGATCTTGGTTTCTAGTACCTGTTCCAGCAAAAGGAACCAGAACTTCTTGGAGTAAGGGCTTTTTTTAGGACTGGGGCAGCAAATATATAAAATGAACCCAGAGCATTTGTAGTGCCAGAAGTTCAGAAAAAGAAAACCTACATTAATGGGGGTATGCCAAAGGGACACAGAAGCCAACTAAAAGAGTTCACAATGGCTGAAAGATGGAATAATTTGAACAACAAAATAAAGGTATAAATAGTATTGGGTTATGCAGTGTGTAAAATTAATGTCCATGAGTCCATACTGATATAAATAAATGATAAATTAATAAATTAATGGGGAAAAGAGACAAACCTCTTATGCAAAAAAAAAAAAAAATCTCAATTTATGTAAACACTTTGCCCTCAAGAAGGGGGAGTGATTCCCCCTATTTAGGTGTGGATTGCACATAGTGATTTCCTACCAAAGAGTAGTGTAGAAACAGGGCAAAAAGAATAACCTTACAGTGGCGAGAACTGGAAAGCGCTACTTCAGCCAGAATCAAGATCAACATCAACAGGGATGTTATACTGATACTATCAGCTTACACTTTTGATATGATGTGATTAAATGGCACTTTACCTCAATTGTGTTCTTCCAAAAACACATAATCCCAGTCTAACCACGAGTAAAACACTATGCAAATTCCAGTAGAAGGGCATTAAAAAAAATACCTGACCAGTACTCCTCAAACCCATCAAGGTCATCAAAAGAAAGGACGGTCTCAGACATTGTCACAGCCAAGAGAAGCCTAAGGAGACATGACAGCAAAATCTAACGTGGAACCCTTGATAGCATCTTCGAACAGAAAAAGGACATAACGTAAAAAACTAAGGAAATTGAATATAGTGTAAATTTTAGTGAAGGATCATGTATCAATATTGATTCATTAATTGTAACAAATGCATCATACTAATGAAGGTGTTGAGGGAAACTGTGTGTAGGGTATATGAGAACTCTGTACAATCTTCTCAATTTTTCTATAAATCTAACAGTCCAAATCTAAATCTAGGAAGTAAAGTCTATTAAAAAATCCAGTGCAAAGTTAACAGGGAAAGAAGAGGACAAGGAAAAATGGTGTTTCAGGAATTGTTTCTGGCAGAGAACTTAGAGCATGAAGAGGATATTTGCAACCAAGGATGGATCCCAGAGATTTTTTTCCCTGAGGGTATAAAATAGGTCTGGAGAGTATCTATCCTTTGGTGAAAAAGATGTTAACGACTGGCCTTCTCCTCCCGCAGGGCTACATCAATCAGCATTATCGTTTATCTATAACACTCCTGCCCATGACATACTTCTCAGCTCAGCTTTAAGTCCATGTTCTCAGAGAAGCTTTTGCAGACTCTTCGGGTGAGGTTAGATCTCCTAGTATTGCTCCCCAGAAGCTTGTACTTCCATTTTCCAGCATACTTTTTTGTAAGAAAATTGCTCAATGCCCTTTCCCATGAGGCTGTAAACTCCACGAGAGCGGAAAGTATGGTATTCACTAGATGGCAAGTGTTTAACACACATGTGTTCATCGATCAATTAATAAGGTGAATTCCAGGAGTAAGAAAAGGAAAGCCATGCCCCTGTGGAAGGTAAATGACCCAGAAATATTACCAGATTTTATGTGTGAGGCACAGAAATGAAAATATTGGAAATGCTACACATGGTTTGATCACTCAACCACGTATTATGTTTGGGATATTGACATTGGTAACAAAAATACTTGCAAAAATTGTGGTAGCCAGGCTTCGTGGGTCAAGAAAGTATTCTAACTTCAGTAACAGAACAACTTAAAACTAATCATGCAAATTTAAAATAATAACAATTATTATTACTTGCTTAGTAGATACTCTACTATTTAGTAAATACTATAGATATTTAGTAGATACTTATTTGGTAGATACTATAGATAGAGTATATATATTGGGCACTGTGTTTAGTGTATAGATACATATATTGATTTACCCAGAAAGCCACAGAGTTGGGATTTAAAAACATAAAGAAGAGAAGGTAAAGGGAGCTTCTGCTCTTAACCTGTTTCCTTAATGGCCTCACCTTTAATCAATCGACTATTTTATTTTCTGAATATTTCAGATTAAAAAACAACAAACTGAGGTTTAGGGAGACTGCTATTTGCGAAAAATCACATATTAAGTTACCGCAATCCAGACTCTGTATAAGCTCTGTCTGACTCAGGTTCTTAACCATCATATCACAGAGCTTCTTAACATTATAGTTTCCTGGGACAACAAGATGCATGTACATACCATATGCTATATAAATCATTCATTCTACTCTTTACCCTGAATTTACCTCCTTCAAGTTTGAAACATTATCTCCTATTTTTAGGGTCCCAAAGAAGGCCAATACACCTGAACAATAAGCTTCACCCTATTCACATCTTTTGGCTCTTTTAAAGAATGGGCTGATGGCTCTCACAGTCTTCTCCTTATAGGATTTGAGTCCCACTAGTATTAACTACCAATGATAAAAACAGTAATATCCCTTAGATCATTTGAATTTACCAGAACCTGAACTACTCTCCTTAATTTAGTTATCAAGTAATAAAGTAATAGAGAGTGACTAGAAGTATACACTATATTCAAATCACCCATGATTTATGGTTTTGATAAAAGGAAAAACTTATTGTCAGCTTTATTTCCCATACATTTTTGGTGATTCACATTAGAATCACCTCTGGCTAAACTCTTCAGGAAACAAGATTTCTTCTTCTATGCATTTAACCCATAGGGACTTTAACTTATACTAGGTAGCCTTGAGTATCCTGTTTTTATTTTTCTGTAAGCTTCTGGAAAGAAAGACTAATTCTTAATTATTTTTGCATTCTTCTGGTGTCTAGTACCATCTCTGGTATACTGTAGGTGTTTAGTAAAAGTTTGCTGACATGAAAGAAGTTTAATTGATCATTGAGGAGAGAGTCCCCTCTCTTGCTGACAGAAAGAGCTCCATGGTACACACTCTATTGATCTTTGTGTTCCCTTCTTGAAGCTTAGTGCCTGCTAGCAGATGATAGCATTCTGTAAATGTTTGTTGAGTTGGATAAACTGTTGCCTAGAATGCATCTGTTATGCTTTTTTGTGCAATCCATCATCACATAATTTATACTTTATTCAACTTAACAAACATTTAGTAAAATAGAATAAGATAGATAATCTGGTTTGGTTCTCAACTCTGTCAATCACTTGGTAAATAACCTTGGAAGAAATAGTCTTCCTGAGTCTCAGTCCTTTCTCCTGTAAAAGGAGCAATGTAAGATTATATGAGATAATTAAGATAATACATATGAAATACTTAGTACTGTGTCTGGCACATAAGTGTTCAATAAATGTGTACTAAATCATCTTAATATTAATTTTAAGTAATATAAAGACATCACATTTAGAGACCATAAAGAGGTAAATACATATTGGTTGTATTTATAACATACATATGGTTCTAATAGCAGTGGCGCTGATGATAATGGCATAGAAAAGTCAGATCTAAGGAAACAAAGAAAAGAATGCACTGGGAAAGAGCAAGAGAGGTCTTATGTAAGATCATTTGTTGGCAAAGAAAGTTATGTCTGTGTCCTGAAAGGGCTTCCGAAGTCAGGACATGCCCGCAGGAGACCTCTGGATTCCTTGCCTCTCTCACTCACTCACTAACCTTTCCCTTGGCCTCCTCCACCTTGGCTTCCTGGCCTATTGCATACGATCCAGATTCTTTTTTAGAATGGTGTGGGCTTGTTTGTCCAGGCTTAATTCTTAGGAAAGCAATTCCAAATATGCTGCACTTTTCAAGCAATCTGTAGAGATTGGAATAATAGAGAGGAGTGTGTTGTTTCGCCAAAGAATAGCTTTTTCTTTCTCTCTTATCCATCAAAGAATGGATACCCTCTGAGCTGAACTGAAATGCCTGAGTCACTGTGAAGTCACACATTCTGAGCATTTTTCCAGGACCATGAAGGAAATATGACTGCTGACTTAGAGAAAGCAAGGGGAAAATTAGATGCTATTAAAACTACCTAAACATTTTAGTGAATCTTCCGGAATTCCATGCTATTGTTAAGCATGGTCATATAAACTATTAAAAGCTTATTATTCTGATAAACCAATTGAATTTTTGAGGAATAAATATAGGTGTAAATGTAAACACTAAATTAATGGACTAAATATTTATATTTATATATAATATATATTATTTGTATATATATTCACACACATATTTAGGATCTAGATAAAATAAGAAACTACTGAAGAGATGTATGAAAAATCAACAAATATATTGAGAATGCAAGAAAACAAAATTCTCATATATTTCCACCAGGAATCTGATCAGGTAGATCTTTTCTAGAGAAAATTTACCATATTTATAAAGCATCCTCTTTCTATGGCATAAACACATAATATAGGATACAGTACATTAAAAAAAGACTGGAAGGCCATTTTCAATAATGTGAACAATGATATTTTCTGAGTAAAAACATTAAGTGTGGTTTTAATTTTTAATTTGTGTTTTTCAAATTGTTAATAGTAAACATGCATTGAATTTGAATGCTAGTGCCACTTTGGCTATTGTTATCTGTCATTTTGGCCTTTGTAAAAAGACAAACTAAATGAGAAATTGTGAAAGAAATGACATAAGTTAATCACACCCACTGAAAAAGAGATCTCAAAATGGAGGTTTTTGTGAAAATTGCCAGTACGATAGTGCCATCTTTATAGATGTGCTCAACAGTAAATTTAAATTCTTAAAATTTTGTAATTTAGCTGAAATAAGTGCAGTTAGTTCTAGATAACTGGAAAAAGAATGCTCTAAAAAAATGTTTTTAGGAAAGAAGAAATAATTACATGGGTTATTTTTCCCACTGATTTTCTATGCACAGGGGAGGTATGTCACATGAGGAATGTTATATTCAACAGAAATCTTCCTAGCAAAGAAACCATATTTTCCTAGAAAAATCACTTGATAGGTATAGCGGTGTAATGGGAAGGGCCTGCCCTGCATCCAAACACCTGTTAAACACAGAAAAAAAGGGGAGAAGTGAAATGGGGTACAGAAACAGATAAGGTGGCAGTCTACTGCCCTGAGATTTGACCCTCCAATATTAATTACCAATAGCTAATACCAGTTGAGCATTTACCATGTGCCAGGAACCACACTTAAATTCATTATGTGTACTAAAACATTTAAATCTTCTAACCACTCTCAACAGTTGGGTTCACAAATCCTTGTTTTAGGAGAGGTTGTGTATTGGGTTTTTTGTGTAGACTCAGGCACCTGGAGGTAGAAAGAAATATGAGGAGGAGGTCTGGTGTGTAAAACCAGAGTTGCTTCTTGAAATCTTACACATTTGGAATTAGAGACAACTTTGGGCAGATTTTGAAGAGAAAGGAGGTTCCAAATGATATAGGAGATATACTTATTTGAAAAACAAAATTAGACTGGAGAAAAACAAATGGAAAAATTTGCCCATTTTTCTCCACTAGGAGACACAGAGAGGTCTGGTAGAAAAAAATTTAACTTGTATGTGGGGCTGGCTTTATGGGCATACTAGCTGTGTGTTCACAGAGGAACTGTGCTCCAAAGGGCCCCTGACTTAGTTTAATGCTCTGCTATTGCTGTCTTGAAATTCATATTAATTTTGAACAAGGGTCCCTGCATTTTTGTTTTGCACTGTCCTTGCAAGTTATGTAGACAGTCTTGCCTATCTAAAAAATGGGGATAACAATCCTTGCCCCTACTGACCAGCATGGAATCACCTATGTTTAGGACCCACTAAGGAACCTGACATACTCAGAATTACTTTTTCTAAGCTTACATCACAGACCAACTTAAACTAATGTACTTTTAGGCCCAGGCCATAATTCTTTGTCAGAGAAATTGATGGGAAGAGAGAGAAGAGGAGAAAAAGATAGTGATTGAGGCTACCCTGATGGTGCTACCTGCAGTTCTTATTCTGTTTAGCTGCAGAAATGAGGACATTTCTCAAGCTACTCAGACCACATGGTCAGCAACATTCTATAAATGAAATATTACGGTAATGCTTAGCGATTTGTTTTCTGAACTTCAAACTCTGTATCAGAAGAATTTTGCAAAGGATAATTCCATAAATCCTACTCCTACTCAAGGCTATGGAAATGCAGAGTCCAAAATCAAACTTGTTAATAGGGCCTTGGGAATTGCAGAAGTATGAGGTAGGTCAAGGCAACTCAAATCACTTAACTCACCAAATGTACTTTAAATACTTAATAGTAAAGGGGCACCTGGGTGGCTCAGTTTGTTGCACGTCCAACTTTTTGTTTTGGATTAGGTCATAATCTCATGGGTCATGGGACTGAGTCCTGCATCCAGCCCGATGTTGGGCTCCACACTTAGTGGGGAGTCTGCTTGAAGATTTTCTCCCTCTGCCTCTACGTAGCCCCACTTTGTCTCTGTCTCTCTCTCAAATAAATAAATAAATCTTAAAGAAAAAAACCTTAATAGTAAAAATGTAGCGAGTCTCTGTAATTGCAGTGTTCTGGAGAAATGCACAGTGAGTGAAAGTGAAAAGAAAGTTACCCATAAATATGATAGCATTTTTAAAACAGGGTAGGAAGATGGAAGGAATTTCGTGCATGTCCTGATTTTATAAACCCTGCCCACAGAGCTAAAAATATTTAGTTAAGACAATGTAACTAGTCAGGGACAGGTTAGAAACTAGAATCCACGTGTCCTTTTTGCCAGTCCAGTTCTCATTGGCTAGTTCAGTCTCTATAGGTTACTCAACGTAATACAAAATGGCCCTGGACAAAAGAAAGAGGTAATCAGTACATTGTGGGTCATTCAACAGTATGTTTTAAAAGAACTCACACTCAGTTGCTATAGTTTCCAGAACCTGATGCATTTGCCATTTTCTATAGTTAAACAATAATGAACACTAACCCTTTTATAAATAAGCCATAACTCATTTTAACAAATAATGTCGGTTCTAGAATAGTAAAAAAATGTTGTGGAAATAAGTACAGCTTTCTTTCTGGAGTAATTTGAGTTGGTCATATCCTAGTTTATCATAAATAGACTATAATATAATGGCTAAAGCCAGCACTTGGGAGGGTACAGTTGGGGGCAGGGGGAGAACCTGTCCTTTGACCAAGGTATTTTACCTCTTGAAACCACTATTTCTTTTCCTGTAAATTAGGGACAATAATATAAGAAAAACTGTAAGTATAGGATGATATTCTCTATGTAAAGCTCTTTAGGCTTGTGATCTGATTCACAGTAAGCTCTCAATAAATGAAAAATATTATTATCAGTATTACTTCCACCAATAATGGCAGAAGTAGTAGTACTTGAAGTATCCTATCTCTGGAGAGTGCTGGTACACAACAGAAGTAGATAAGAGATTTAAGAGACCTTTAAAAGTGCATTTTAGGGGCACCTGGGTGGCTCAGTCCTTAAGCTTCTGCCTTCGGCTCAGGTCCTGATCCCAGGGTCCTGGGATCAAGCCCCGCATCAGGCTCCCTGCTCCGCAGGAAGCCTGCTTCTCCCTCTCCCACTCCCCCTGCTTGTGTTCCCTCTCTCGCTGTCTCTCTCTGTCAAATAAATAAATAAAATCTTTAAAAAAATAAAAAATAAATTAAAATGCATTTTAGATCATTAAAAATATATAATTCATATTCTGAGAAACATTTTGAAAAACTTATTTCATAATGTTTCCTTTCAGACTTTAGTCCCTTTGGAAGGCAAATAATCTCGTCCTTTTCCTTATAACCGGAGTAAACCATCAGAGATTTAATTCCATGTGAATAGTTTAAGATAATATAACCTAAATAAACAAATGACTCCCTATAACCTAAAGAAGAGCTAAAGGCATCATAACCATGAAAGCAAATAATTCATTGTCTTTATGTTCCTCCTAGGCAGCTTATTTCACCCTTGTGTTTAAAATTACATCTGAAACATGATTTCACCATTGCAGATTTATGGGATTTTTCAAGTGGTTAATGGTATTCAGATATATGCATTCTACCATGTAAATATAAATGCAGCCAATAACCAGTTTGATTAATATCTCATCAATTTTAATATCTGGATAAAAAAACAAGTCAGGAGGGTATACTGGGACCTTTATAACATGGACTGAAATATATTCTGTTTCCATACTTTTAAAAAAATTTCTAATTTGCAAGATCATAATAAGGTGCGTAGATTAGATAATAATGTAGTATCAATGTTGCTTCCCTGATTTTGAAAATTATTTAGGGGCAAAGGGCATCATGTCTGCAACTAACTCTAGAAGAGAGCAAAAAAAATCTACACTATAGAATGTGAGGGATAAAGCAAACAATAAAATGTTAATGTGCAGGCTCTAGGTGATGGGAATATGAGAATTCTTTGCATTCTTCTTGCAGTTTTTCTTTAAATCTGAAATTATTTTAAAGTAAAAAGTTAAACAAGGCTAATTTGCACCAATGGTCTTGGTAGGTTTTTACCATGAAGACAAAGAGAAGAGGACTCAATGAAAGTAAAGGAATAAATCAGGGACCAGGAGCAATGGGGATGTAAGTAATCCAGAAGGTCTTGAATAGTGGGTGCAGTGTAATAGGGCACTGTTGTCCTGTGGAAAGTTAAGTCAGGATGTTATAACCAGGGAATTGAGAGGAATAGACTGTATTTTAGAAAGATTACACTAGCAGAAGTGTGACCCATTCAAGATGGGAATCAGAAAAACCAGTTAGTAATTAGCATAATGATGTAAAGAGTGAGTACAAGGGTCTGAATTAGGGTGGATGCTGTATGGATGAAAAAGCAAGTATGATAAAATGTAGTAGTAAGGAGCACAAGTTCTGGTTTCAAATCCCAGGCTGCACTTCCTAGCTATGTCATCTTCAGTGAGTTACTTAACCTTCCTGAGATTTAATTTTCCTCATCCACAAGATGGACAAAATAGGAATATATCCCTCACAGAGTCATTAAGATTAACAAAAGAGATTAATAAATACAAAATGCTTAGGGCAATTTTGTGGCACATAGAAAGGACCCAATAAATTAAAGGACTCAATAAATTTAAGGAATCCTTAAATTGAAGGACTAGCAAAAGAACACACCTAAAAAAAAATCTTATCATAGGCGTTATCAAGATCTACCTGTTAATTAGTTGTGTTTTTAGCCTCAGAGACTGACAGTTCCATTTACTTCATGCCCAGGCTTCTCAACCTTGGTATTACAGGATACCAATCATCCTAGCTTCTACCCACTAGATACCAGTAGTTGACCCCCCAGTTATGAGAATCAAAATGTATCCAGATATTGCCAAATGACCGCTGGGGGAAAGAATCGCCCCCTGAGTGAGAACCAGTGACCTAGATGATGAGCAAAGGAGGAGAAGGAGCAGGTTTAGCACAAGACACCAGCAACAGGGTCCTCCACTGAGGTCAGCATACAGAGTGTTGGTTTAGGGAAGCATTACTACCCAGAACTTTCTTTCCATTTCAGCTGTCCCAGCAAGACTCTACTAGGGAGTCTACCAGGAAACCACAGCTACGGACAAAAAGGGTGCTGTTGATGAATTGTCATAGAAGTAACATGTTTTAAAGGATGTTTAAAAATGTAGAAAGTAAAGAAGGCAGATTACAAAATGGTGTTTTTTAATTTACATATATATATTTATAATTTATATATATACACACACACATATACACATATACATATAGGCATAGTAAAAAAGGGTAAGATACATATAATGAAATGTTAATTGTTGTTCTTGCTGGATAATTTTATTAATTTTTTCCCTATGCCAAAATTCTGGCTTCACTCTAAGAAATGAGGAGGAAAATCTATAATAGATGTCATTTTTAAGCTGAAAAATAAATGGAATTTTAAGATATTAGAGCATTTTTTCATATAGTGAAATGTTAAAGAAATTCTTATGTTTTAAAGTAGCAAACATTCGAAAGGGGTAGAGGCAGGATTACATCTTAATGACTCTTACAGAAAAAAACGTTGACTTTATAAGCCATGACAATTTCAACATTTGGAAAGATAAAACTAGAATAAAGCTTTGTTGCATTGTTTGCAATAGATTTAATGACATGACAAGTTTTATATAAAGTCAGTAAGCCTTAGCCATAGAAGAATCAATATTTATGACACAGTCCCTATCTTGCTATTTAATCTTTGTGGTGTCACCTTGGGGATGCTATATCAGATTGTCTAAGCATTTGACAAATTTCTCAGAAGGTTGGGCTGACATTTTTTGGTATTTTGGAGAAAGAGGAATAACCATTTCTTTTCATTTTCTTTGTTTTCCCCAAAGGAACTAAAGAACTGAAAGTTACAGCTGATTTTCAAAGGACAGAACCAAAAAATAAAAATAACCCCACCTAAGCAAGGATTGGTTAGCCATAGTAAAAACGAAGGGTTCTTAAATATTTACATCAGTTATTTCACCAAATATTCTAATAACATTCTCATTGGAGACTCTGTTAATCAGACCTTCCTTAAAGTTTTGAGATTGCTCATCATTAGCTACATGACTTTGGGCAAATACCTTAACTTCCCCACATCTCATGTTCCCCATCTGTAATAAAGGGACAGAATTGATCCCCCACGGATAGGTTATTGTAAGGATCAAATGAGACAATTCATGTAAAACACTCATCAACCCTACTAATTATTATCATTACCATCATTATCTCATCCAGAAAAATCATTCATCATATCTAAAAAAAACCCAACTTGTTGAGGAAGAGGCTATTATTAAGAAGGCTGCTAAAGAGAAGGAATGATACTAAGATGCAGATGCCCATGGAAGTAATTGCCCCTGGAGAGTGGCAGCAACTCTCATCATGCCCAAAGACTGTCTGAAGCAGGACAAGAGGCCACCATAAAGCCAACTTTTTTTTTTTTTTTGGCAGCAGTAAATAAGCCTCTAGGTAATCCTCTCCATCCTTTACTTTCCTCATGATTCTGAGGGAGGCCGGGTAGAAAGGAGAATGCTATTAACTCAATGATGCTCACACTGGTACACCATGCTTGTAGTAGCATCAAGATCTTTGAATGACCTCCAGTGCCTTGAACCATATGCTCTTCCTCTCCCACAGTCCATGGCTACAATTTCACCCAGCCTGGACCCCATAATTATTCATCTTATCCACCCATTCACTACCAACTTAAAATGTTTCGTACTTCAGAGTCTTTCCTCTTCCCTGGTCCCCAGTTTCTTCAGTCTTTTCTAGGACTGACAAGTATTAGTTTATTCATGTTTACTTGCTCATTTGATAAATATTTACCTAAAACTTAGTAGGAGTTGGTGTGTACTAGATGCCAGGGGTAAAAGTGACCATCGGTAAAAGCACATATTTCTTTCAAACCTTATGGACTTTCAGAGAAAATCAGACATTAAATAAGTAATTATAAGCATGTTTATCTGTCAGTGTAGATTCATTGTTCATCTAGTTTTCTTTAAGGTAGCTGGAAAGGCATGGCTTTGAAGTAGGTGAAGTTGGAACCAAATCTTGGTTCTGCCATGAGCTTGCAATGTGAACTTGGCATATATATTACATTTTTTATCTTTAGTTTTCTCATTTTTAGAGTGGAGATGAAATACCTTTCTCATGAGATTTCTGTAAACCTTAAATAAGGTAGTGCAGGTGAGAAGCTGTAGTAAAATAAAAAATTGGTCTGGTTCCTTTGTTTCCAAGGAATGAAATCCTTGAGATTTCCAGAGTAATGGGAGTGTCTTCATTATCTAATGAGATGACTCAGAGTGGGCCCCTAGAAAACTTCAGGACAGGGCTGGTCGCCAGAAAAACCAACTACATGATTAGACGTTTGGGATTTTCCAAAGAGGGGAAGAGGACTGGAGACAGAGCTTAATCGCTTGGCCAATGATTTATTCGGTCATGGCTACATAATGAATCCTCAATAAAAACTATGAACACAGGAGCTCAGTGGGGCTTGCTGGTTGATGAATGCACTATGCCTGGCGGGTAACATACTCCTCAAGGAGAGGGCACCATAAGCTTTGCATTCCTTCTCATACTTCATCCCATGTGTCTCTTTATTTGACTAGTACCACTGATTTGCATTCTCTGTGATGAAACTGAGTTCTGTGAGTCATTCTATTGAATATGAGAGGGTTGTGGGAACCTCCACATTTATAACCAGTCATTTGAAAGTGCAGGTGGCCTGTGGACTCCCAGGTGTGGCTAGTGTCTGAGGTAGGGCAGTCTTGTCTGAGGTAGGGCAGCCCCTTAACTTGTGGGGTCTGTACTAGCCCAGGTGGTTAGTGCCAGAATGAATTGAATTGCACACTCACTTAGGGTTGACATGAATCAGTACCTAGGCACATGATTGGTCCTTAGTAAATGCCAATTACCTTATGACATCACTCCAATTCTATCATGCCCACCTCTAACCTTATTTCCATTATCTTTTATCTCAGATGGCTACTTGGAGAGTTTCAAACATTATATCCATAAAAAACATACTTTTAAGCATAACATTTTAGTGCATGAACCAAGACAAGGCCACAGATGGACAGAATGCTAGGAGACAATGCATCTGTTTTAAACTATTAGAAGTGCCAAAAGAAGCTTAAAGGCTAGGAACCCGTGGAACATTTTGTGATTTTTTTTCATTGACTGTTTGATGTTGAGAAAATCTGCAGTGTCAACTGTATCCTTCTTATAAATTCAACTGTAGTTCTTCAAATACTGCATATTGGCCCATAATCAAAGTATGGCTTTCCCAGAGCCAATGTTAACTACAATGGCTAATATGGTCAGCGACAAATAAATCTTCCCAACTGAAACTGTGTATTTATGGTTAACAGTTTAATCTTTTTAGGAGTCTTTGGCATTGTTTATCTTCAACACTGCCAATATACACACAACCGATCACTTCAAAGACTATCCTACTGCTGTTTCAGCAGCAGATGAACTGTAAATATATAAACGTCAATGTAAAGACCAAAATAAAATTGTGTTCGCATTTTTTTTTTAAATAAGATCACTTCAGGCTTAGAAGACAACTTCAATCTCTAGAAACCTGTTCACAATTATTTTCCCTTAGGGGCTATTATGATTTAGAAGATGTAGGGGTTAAAGTGGGAGTTAGGAACTGCCAGTTCTCATGCTGATTCAGCTGGGATCCCCTGGATGAACCTCATTCAAGCTCCTTCTTTTCCCTGGTTGTCTCAGAAAGTGGAATCAGTGATCACAACACACCATGCTGGGACATTTTGAGAATAAACAGTCAACTCTAAGATAGCAATGGCTAATACATTTGACAAATAACCCAAGTGTGTTACCTTAAAGATACTTTTAGATAGATATATTTCTCTTCATTCTCCCACCTGATCCTTTAACAAATATAAATGTTAGGTGATTCAGTATTTACTTCTTTTGCCTACTTAGTCCTAGAGTTGATAGCAATAAAAAGTTCAATGACTAAGAGACAGATACAACAGATAAAATAAATAAATTAAAATAATCCAGGAAGTGGTAGCTCTTAAATAGTTAAAAATGTACTTAATTCAGTACCTCCTCTTTCTTTCCCTCCAAGGACACGGAGCCCACAGCTCACTTTCAGGCTTTTATCACCTATCATCATCTGGGGCTGGAAACCTTTGTAAACAATAGCTTCCCACCTCTTCTGTACCTCTTCAACTCCTGTTCAGGCCTCTCCATCTTAACCACAATTTTCCTTCATTTCCACAGAACCCATTTTTCCTAATGATCTCTAACCCCTCAAAATTCTGTGTCCTCAAATCAAGGCTCCAATTCTCCCTTTGCATCTCTCTCTATGAAAGCTGAGCCTCCAAGTCAGAAATTTCGATGAAACAGTAACTACCAGACATTCCCAATACTCTGTGTCTTTTGTTGTTTCCACCAGTCTCCTTGCCAGGCTGCACAATTTCACCAAGTGTGAAGATTTTCTACAGGGCTAATCAATAATAACAAAGGCTGCTGAGAGGTGGAGGGAGAAGAAAATAAAGAAAAAAAAAACATCCTTGGGATTTATTTTATTTGACAGTCACTTTATAGTGCTTACTATGCTAAACACTGTTCTAAGTGTTTTACAAATATTGTTTGATTTAATCCTCAAAACAATTCTCTGAAATAGGTCCTATTATAATAGTTTTCTATTTTACAATGAGGAAACTGCAACACAGAGATTAAGAAACTTGCTCAAGATACAACAGAAAGTGACGGTGAAAAGACAAGCTGATCCAGAACCTATACTATTAAATACTAATCTATAATGCTTCTCCTTTGATATCAGGCAGTTATTTGTAAACTTTTTCTTTTTTTCCATAGAGAAATTTCAACAGAGTGGAAGTAGGCAGAGTCTAATTGTAAAAGGGAAATATATGCAACATTAAAGACTTATGTTAATATCTTATGTTAATACATTTCTTGCTGAATGGAAGGAGATGCATTAAAAGAAGAGCTCTTTTTTTTTTTTGGCTATGGAATGCTATGTCCTATAAATAGAAATGGACATTGCAAGGAGACAGCGAAAATTGTTGGAGTGAGATTTCAGAAAAAGTGAAGGCATATGTGAAAGTGATTGAATCTAGATAGAGGAGGATGTGAGACATTATTTATTCAGCACCCGAGGAAAAGGGCTTTCTGCTATTCTTGAGAGTTAGAGATGTAAACAAGTTGTTTATACTGGGAAAAGTGAAGAGGAGTCCACTCAATGAAGATGAGTAATAGTATCACAAAGCCAGAAAAGTCTCCATATGATTAGAACGAATAAAATTACAACAGTCAGTTTAGTTCAATCTCACAACTCCTTCCAAAAACATTCTTCAGCCTAAGTATAGAATTGAGAATCTCTCCAGGATTTAACACTTCTAAAATATTGATAAATTTTATTTCATAATAAAAGTTTCTTGGGGTAAACCAAATGAAGATAACTGTTGTACACACTTTGGAACAGTAAAAATAAAAATCTAACATAGAGTCTTACCAATATATACTTAAAAAAAAAAACCCTAGGAACTCAAGTGCATAGCAGCTCATTTGCATATTAAAAGGCAGAGTTCTTATGACTGGTTAATGCAATAACTTTGACTTTTACTTAAAAATCCATTTATCTGGGCCCTATGTAACAAATACTAATTAGAATTATTTTGACTTTAGATTACTTAACTTTTAGATTAGCTAGTTAAATTAATCCAGTAAACTAATATTTCTAAATGTCTTTTAACAACTTAGGTGTTAAAAAAAAATACATTTCTTCTGATGAGATTCACAGCTGGAAGTTCATTTCCTCCACTTAACATGCTTTGTAATGCAACATGGCAACTCTTTCAGTCTTTGGAGCTAAATCTTCACTTCTGTAAATTTGCCATTTTGGGGAATCACACAGGTGAATATGAGATGCTCTCAGGGACAGTCTTTTAAGCCAAATAAAATTGAGACCCTTTTAGCTGCAAGTTTTTTTCAGCTGCCACATATTATGAAAATTATGTCCGTTAAATCAGTCCTGGCCCATAGCCAAGAGAAGACATAATCATGGATTTATTTGTGTGTTGTATATTTGTATTATTTGTATATTGCTCATAATAAATGACAAGAAGAGGCTGTTGCTATCTCTTATTTACTAACAATCTTATCTCTTATTTACTAACAATCTAGAGTTTTCTTGGCCATCTGTAATCAGGACTCATGTCTTTAAAAATTCAACAGATATAATCAAATGCTTGCTGAAATGGCTCAGGCACTTTAACCACAGCACATAAATATTGAAAAGAGCTAAAAAGTCAGAGAGAAAATGTCTTTCCCACTTACTGTCAGATGAACTCTTTGGGAACTCTGTGTAGCCTGTTAAAATTTAATGAGTTTAGAGAATGTGTTGATCTGGTAGCTGGGTTGAACAGGGGCCTAGTGCATAAAAGTCACCTGACATAAGATGAAAAATATTCCCAAATGTGAGCCAATAGTGAGGATTACCAAATTCCCTTAGTTGAGAACTATAGTTTTGAACTTCATAATCAGAAATCAATCTTTTAAAATGCTGGGCTTTTTTAAAATAGTAGTTTTCAAAAAGTCTGCTGACAATGTATTTGGATGGAGTGAGCCTTTACAACATAAGACAGATGTACTAACAAAGATAGGATTTATAGCACATTTAGTTAAATTAAATCTCTCCATGAATCAACCCTCTTATCTGTATAGTGCTCTGTTTATACAGCATCTCTGTATAAACAAACTAACACGATTGCAAGTTTCTCAATTATAGGCCAAAATATTTCACTAAATTAAATTTGTCACTGTGGTTATAAGTGTTTATGTGCAAACAAGTTCTTTCGGTTTATTTTATCATAATATAAGATGAATTTTGTTTGTGCCTGGGAATCATTTATGGCAAAAAAAAAGTGATGCCGTTGATTCTTGTTTCTCATGGTAGTTATAGTCTGTTAACTTGCTGCAAACACTGAATTGTGAATACTGAACCATTGCAACTAGGGCAATACAGGATTAGAATTAATCCCACCAGCCTCTGATCATAACATTTTCATTAACCAATTAATACATCACCTTGTTTTATGTGTGTTTCTGTATAAAGACACCTTATTTAATATGTATTGTTGATTGACTAACATTGAACTCACAGCCAACAGCACTATAACTCATGACTGAACAAAGTTCTTGTTTGATATTGTAAAACTAATAGTTCTATAGTCACGTGATGGCATGTTGAAGCATAGTTAACAATGAAGGCCTTGTAGACTCTTTCAGCTTTCCTTATCTACTAAAGCTACTAAAACTATACTTTAAATATATTGCTAAAGAAATGTCAAGTTCTAAGAAACAAGTTGTGATAGTCCTCTTTCCTCTGAAACTGCAAGAAGCAACTTTTCTCACAATAAATTAACATTAGCTGTACTTTCTCAGAGAAAAACTCAGACCAAATTAGTTCACGTCTCTCAAAACATGACATAACTCCGCATGTTGATGACCTCTTATTTGTTTTTATTAACTTTAATACTTGACATGATAAATTGACATATCTATCTTTAACATTACATTTGTGAGTCTTGTTCTTGTGATATTTTAGCTGAGCAGGCATAATATACACATTTAAGGTGGTGTATGGTTGCAAAATCTACTCTACAACGTATCTCAGATGCTGAATTTTTCAGGGAGAAAAAAAGATAGATTTTTCACTTGAGAGTCTTTCCTCTTTCAGTTACCTCTACACAATGGAACTACTATCTTTGTTAAGGAATAGAATTTGCTAGTACAAAATTGAATCATAGTCATTTCACTTAGTTATTAATTCATTTAAGTATTTAATCACAGTCATTTCTTAGTCATTTCATTCAGGTGTTTAATTTATTACAAAGAAGGAACATGTGACTAAAAGTATTACTGCCCTGGTTGTTATATGTAAGTGATGAATCACTAAATTTTACTACTGAAACTAATATTACATTGTATGTTAATTAACTAAAATTTAGATAAAAGCTTGAAATATTTTTAAAAAATTACTGCTAAATACCACCCCAAAGTGACCAGACGCTTATTTCTGAGAATGCTTTAAAATGGGTATTGTTACACCCAAATGAAACAATCATCTTTCACTGCAATGTAAGAATCATTTGACAAGCTTATTTCAACAAAATGTCAGGCTGACCCTCCACTGAGATCTGTGGCTTTAAGAGAAAAGGAGAAACGTAACTGGCTTCCATTTCAACTAATAAAGTCTAGGCAGGATAGGGAGGACAGGCACTGGAGTAAATTTTGAATGCACTATTCAAAACTGTCTCAAAATGCATGTCAAATCTACTCCAGGTAGGGCCTACAATGCTTATTTAATCCCGTGTTCACTTTATGGTGTCTAACGATATTATCTTGAGATATTTTCACCAGTTGAGCAGTCATTTAATTTGAAAATTACTTAACAGCTGTCTTTCAGCAGAATTGTATTTCAATTAAAAAGGCACTACATATTTTTTTTTTTAACTTGCTGATTGGAAGTGGCATCATTCATTCCCCTCTAAGATCTTCCAGAGTAGGGATAGATTTCTTATGTCCATCATGTAGCTTACAGAGCTCTCAGTTATAAAAGTGAGTCTAAAGAAATTACAGAATCAACAAACATAGTTTTGCCATTTGGGATTTTCATAATTGGAAAGACGTGTAGAATGATGACAGTATGCTGTAACTTTGAATCATCTTCTTATACATTGATTCTAACACCTTTCAATATGTTATGTAAATTTGATAAATCTTATCTTTGCTTTCTCTTTTCCAGGTATATAATCTTATCTTTGCTTTCTCTTTTCCAGGTATATTATTTTACAATCATAGCTGTCAAAAAGCTAATTGAAAATGACAGACAATTCGTATATAAAGTTTAGAAAAATCATTCTCCTGTGTTTTAGAGTTAATACAGAAAGGATAAGTTGACCCATCAGCTTTTTAATGTTGTAAAACTTGGAAAACCCACTTCTTTTTTTCCAGCCTGATAAAATAAAAACGTAATTATACTATCTACAGAGGAATATCATATACGTGGCCTTTAGAAAGTCATGGAGGTGGTAGAAAGGAAATATCTGTTCACAAATATTTTATTGCACAATCTACATGCTAGTCCATCATGGCAAGATTTTTACCTTTGGCCCTAGAAATGAGAGTAGCCAAAGAACAGAAATAGGAAAAAAAAACAGGAAAACCTTTTCTGGGTAGTATCTAGATTGCTGATTCAAAAAGCTATGTTGTGTTATATATATATATATTTTAAGATTTTATTTATTTTAGAGAGAGAGAGAGCAGAGGGAGGAGCAGAGAAAGAGGGGATGAGCCAACTCCTTGGAGCATGGAGCCCAGTGCAGGGATGGATCCCACAACCCTGGAGATTATGACCTGAGCCAAACCCAAGAGTCAGACACTTAACTGACTGAGCCACCCAGGCACCTCTATGTTGTAATAGATTCTTTTTTTTTTTTTTTTTGAAGCCGGCCTTGTACTGTATCACTTCACTATATATCACTCAACATAAAGCATGAGTGTAGAAAAATATCTGATACAAATCTACATATTATAACATTTGTACGGGAGGCAACAAGAGAGATGTATAGGTACATTGTGTTTGTCCTCATACTTTGTCTCCACTAGTAGTTTTCAAAAGGCAAGATTGAAGATGCCTATAGGAGTAGTGAATGTTCCAGCCCTTTATTGCTTTCAATCCATTTATGGACAAAGCCAGTGCTCATGGACTTTCACTAAACCAAGAATACAGTTTTCTGAACTCACTCCTTCACTATGTTTGATATAGTTGAAATCTGTTTTTCTTCAAAGGTTGTTTAACAGGTCCGCCAAGTCACAGGCAAAACTCCCACTTCTGACAGGGTTTCTGCCTTCGGATTTTGGCTTCTGTTCCAATCTTTCAGCATAGGACTACTGGGAGGGAATATCTCGGAAAACTTCAGAAAACCACAAAAGTCTTACTAGAAACCCTTGCCTTCCATCTACTTCTGAGATTAAGAATCATAGAAATAGGCTGACAATGAGAACAAAGTGAAGCCATCAAACAGCAAAACTGGTCAATGTATGATAATTTATAATTTATGCATAGATTTTTATCATATCTAATGGTAACTATAAAGAACACATTGTGAGAAAAGTTTTCAGGAGGGAATGAATCTGTAGAACTTGACTACTTGCCAAGGTATTACGAAGATAAATTATTGACTAAAAAGAACAGAACTAATAGAATCCATTTGGCTTTGTTTAAATACTTTTCCTCCTGATATATTGTCTTCCAAACTGGAAATAAAAATCTCTAAAAATGTAGATAAAATTTAACTTCTGGGTGAGGTGTACTTAATTTAGACATACCTTAGCTTTTACCCAAAAATGTTAATCTGTTCTTTTCATCTGATCCTGCCATGTACACATTGGTCAAGTAAAAGAGGAAAGATATGCCTGAATATGATATTCAGGAAATAACTTGACCCATTAATATACTTGCATCTTTTAAGGTTTTCTTGGTGTATAATGACTTGTTGCAATTTTTAAGCTAATGTCCTCTGATTGGTAAAAACCACTATTGTGAATCTCACTTTCTGTTATTCCTTGATTAAAACCTATGCAGGCGGGGTGCCTGGGTGGTTAACTGACCAACTCATGATTTTGGCTCAGGTCATGATCTCAGGGTTGTGAGACTGAACTCCACACTCAGCATGAAGTCTGCTTGAGATTCCCTCTCCCTCTGCCCCTCCTGTCCCTGCCCTGCTTGTGTGCATTCTCTCTCTCAAATAAATACATTTAAAAAAATCTTTTTTAAAAAGTATGTTTTTTGGGGGGCGCCTGGGTGGCTCGGTCAGTTAAGCGTCTGCCTTCGGCTCAGGTCATGATCCTGGAGTCCCAGGATTGAGTCCTGCATCAGGCTCCCTGCTCAGTGGGGAGTCTGCTTCTCCCTCTGACCCTCCCCTCCTCATGCTTTCTCTCTCTCACTCTCTCAAATAAATAAAATCTTTTTTTAAGTATCTTTTTTAACTTATTAATGAAAAAGAAATATAAAGCATCTTTTAAACTTTGCTTAGTCGTAATTAAACACTTATAAAATGGTTACCAGGTACCAGTATTGTCCTGAACAGTTTAACCTTCAAATCAATGTATGTGGCAGTTACTGTTGTGTTTCCAGTTTTACAAATGAAGAACCTAAGGCATAGAGAATTTAAGTAACTTTCCAAGTATCATAAAGTTCATTTAGTGGTTGAGCCAAAATTTGAAGCCAGACACATCAAGAAATTTTGTTTCCACCAATATAGGTCCATTATCCTGAATATCTAGATGTCAACATCTGGATTATATGTAGACAAAATCCAAAACCAGATTAAATGACTTTTAATGACATTATCAAACATCATACTCCTGAGATCAATGGACTCTGCTATTTTTTTTTCATATGATTAAAAAAAAAAATCCATCTCAGATGAGTAGGCTTGGGTGGTAAAGTAGAAATTTTGAAGACTACAGTATTTTCTTAATGTTCTCCTTTCTTCAGTCTCTTTTTTCTTTAATTTAGCTTTCAACTAATACCAGAGTTGGCTACTTAGGACATATCTTGATCATGCCATTCCTTTTTTTAAAACTCCCATTTCTCTTCACTTTGAACAAGATAAAATTTAACTGTTTACCTTGGGCAGTAGTGCCTTCACAAGCCTTGGTCCTAAATCAAGCTCCTCTATGGCTCTTTTTCTTTGTTAATACTGTTCTCTCTGCCAAAACTTCCATTAACCATCTTCTCCTTCTCCCCACTCTACCCTCCACCTTCTTTCTGCTATGCATAGTCTCTACCTCT
This sequence comes from Eumetopias jubatus, assembly GCF_037043125.1. Classification (NCBI taxonomy): domain Eukaryota; kingdom Metazoa; phylum Chordata; class Mammalia; order Carnivora; family Otariidae; genus Eumetopias; species Eumetopias jubatus. Next base: position 165,524,596 of record NW_028274810.1, read on the forward strand.
GTTTCTTTCTATGTCTCTTTCTCTCTGTATCTCTGTCATACACATACACATTTCCTCTCTAAGAATTAATTTTACAACTTTCCATCTGCAGTCTCATGGCCCACTAAGTCTCCTTTTATTACAACACATTATCTTCTTTTGGAGTTATTTATTTATGTATCTTATTCCCTCAACTGAGAATGACCACCCTGGAGTCTAGAGCTGGATTATTTATCTTTCTATACCTACCACCCAGGGTTTTGTAAATAGGAGATGCTTAATCAATGCAGTTGCATGAAATTGAGCTGAACTGAATATAATTGGACTGAAGAATGTTTATTCCAAGTACATGAGAGAATTAGACACTATGCACAGCTCTGATACTTGAATTTTTTCTAACACAACGATTTCAGTTGTTTGGTTCTTTTGCATCTTGCACAGTGCTTGTCAGTGTTTGACACAAAGGTTGTGTCTGATACATTTTGAGTGATTAAATAAATCCATCTGATTTATCCAATATCTATGACAGAGTTGAGGATAAAACCACTTTCTTAATTATGGTATCCTTGAGAGGCATCACATGGAGTTCACGTGGACTTTGAGGACAGTTTGTTGGGGTTTGAATCCTTGCTCCCTCACATATTACTTGTGTGACCTCAAACAAGTTAAGTAAGTGCCTTACTTTCTCATCTGCAGGGTGAAAATAACATTAGTGAAAACTTGGAATTATTGGTAGAAATAAACAAGTTGATATGTGCTTAAAAGTATGCCTGCCATATTAGTCATCTTGGCAAAAGTGTTAGTTAAGTTTATTATTTGTTGTGACTTCCTTTTTTTTTTCTATACTTACTCAGTACTCCTTTACGTCTACTGCAAGACTCTTTCAAGAAAATGATAGTAGATTTCCCGTATGAGAAAATGCCAGGGTAGACATAGTTAGCCACATACAGTGCTTTTCTTTTATAAAATTGAAAGAAATCTCAAGCGTATATTTCTTAATCCCTGCAATGTTCCTAGAATATGTTTTATTTGTTCCCTGTAGTTTTGCAATATTTATTATTTATTACTTGTTATAAACAAGTTTTTGTAGTTTTTCTACTGCAAAAAACACCATGATCTGACCTCATACACAAAGATTCTGTTTCTCCAAATCAAAAACTATATGATACTGAACTAAATAATAGGTAAAACAATGAAAAATGGTAGAAATTTAATGAAGTCATATTGAATGATTAATGCTAATTTACCATTTATCATAAAAATGTTTGTTCTATAGTAGCAAGATTTCATTTCCATCATTGTTACTATTTCTTCTTAATGAGATCTTAAACCATTGAACTTTTCACAAAGAGCAAAATATACTTCTTGTATTTCCAAAACATTTCTACTAGACACAGATACTAACCTATAGTTCTCTTCCTCACTTCACTTTTGCTTGTTTGAACTTTTTTGAATTTTCTTTCATTTCCTGACAGGATTGCTTTTCTTTCCTGGTGCAATAAGATTTTCATTATATTTTTTGGATGGACACTTGTGACATAAAACCAAACCCAAAAGATTCATCACATATCCAAACAAATCTGACTTTCTCAACTTTCACTTTTAGCTTCTACAAAGACAGCTTTGGATTTATTTCTTTGCAAGCACTCTAATATGAATTGAGATGGTAGATTAAAACAGCCATGTATGTGAGCTATTTATATTAACATGGCTTTCCTTTAAAACATTTCTTTATTTAAAACACATTTATTTACCTTATAATCTCTTTCAGATTGTTTCAGTATTTTGAGTGTCGTGGCATTAATTCATCTGTTTGCCACATCTGCTGACTCTTCCTCAAGGTGATTTTCTTGTGAGGTTTGCAATCTATTAGAGTGGACTTATTTTTAGTTTGGTTTTAAAAATCCTGCTGGAGTCCAGAATGCCCTGGGTTATGAAATGATGGCTTCTGGCTTTCTGTTGCTGAGGACTCAAGGGATGTCAGTGATTTGGGACTAGGTCTTAAGGTTAAATTCTCATATCATGTTATCTTCACCACCCAGGTAGTACAAATTTAGACCCTACATCAGCAATGATTCAGACCTAGCATTTTAATTTTTCAGAGTGCTTGTTTTTTTCCAACACAAGTCCAAGATAAATGGCAAGTTTGTTTGTACTTTCTCTGGTTAATTGTTTGGAATTTTTTTCTAGGCTATGAGTATTGAAAGTCCTTAGAGATTTTGTTTTTTGTGTAAAACTTTCAGATTAAGATTCTCTCCTTTATTGGTGTTTGCAAACATTTCTCCAGTCTCCTGGTAATTAAAAACCTACCTCAAGTATCTAGGGCCTATACCCTTTCTGAAATGCATGTGAAATGCCTTGGAGTCGGGTTTCTGTTACCTCTTTCACTTTAATTCCTTTCTTCCTTTTATTTTTTAAATAACACCTAGTGATTTCTCTCTCTCTTTTTTTTTTATTTTACCTTCACTTTAAAATCAATCATTACATATGAGAGTATAGTTGTTTGGCTATTCATACATAAGACATTACAGAGAATACCACTAGACATACACATCTATATTCTTATCATGGATCTATTTGAAACAGTAAGACCTCAGGTAGAAAAGGTATGCGTGCATTCCTGATAAAGGAAAGGTTACCACAGAAGACGATCTTGAGGAAATTCCCTCAGACTGATCTTTTATAATCCTATAGTTAGTTACCAGTTTAGAGCCCTGAAAATCAGTACTGCAATTGAGAGATAGAAAGTGACTGAAAAGGGGCACCCGGGTGGCTCAGCCGGTTAAGCATCTGACTCTTGGTTTGGGCTCAGGTCATGATCTCAGGGTCCTGAGACTGAGCCCTATGTGGGCTCTGTGTTCAGCAGGGAGTCGCCTTAGGATCCTCTCTCTTTCTGCCCCTCCCCCAATGTGTGTGCACATGTGCGTGTGCTTTCTCTCCCTCTCAAATAAACAAATAAATTTTTTAAAAAGTGACTAGAAAAGACAGTGTTTCTAAATCATGCAGTGATCCTCCTCATCACTTGTGGGCTCTAAGTCAACAAATTTTCCTACTTTCTAAAATCTATTTGTTAGCTGAAAATCAATCTCACAGCGCTCTCATGATCATTCACGGATATGCACACAGCAGAGAGAAATTTAGGTGCCTGTCACATATGCTCCTAGCTGAGGTTGATAGTGTGGCACTGACTGTTTCAGTTCTCAGACTACAAACAAACGTCCTTTTTGTAGTCTATTCAGTGCCACATTTTTCACATTTTTGTGCTTTCTCTTGGTAATTTTGCTGCTTAAAATGGACCCCACGTGTAGTGCCCAAGTGCTGTCCAGTTTTCCTAAGTGCAAGAAGGTTGCCATGCGCTTCACGGAGAAAAGTATGTGTTAGGTAAGCATTGCTCAGGCATGAGATCCAGAAAAGGGCAGTGGAAATTTGCTTATCTGTATGTGAGGCCGCTCCAGAAAGGGTTAAAGTAACATCTATAGGTTATGATGAAGGTATGGGGGCGGGGGGGGGGGTGGAGAGGAAGATTTAAAATGGGCAATAAGCCCAATTTGTGGATTTATGTGATAATCACAGATAAAAGCAAAACAAAACAAGAAACAAAAACAAAATAATACAAAACACATAGTGGAGAACACAGTTGTGAAATTGAAAGCCAAAAAAATTTACAGTCATGCTTCTCAGGGTTAGAAAAATGTTAAATCCTCTCACTAGTGAGGTCTGGTTTGGGCATTCAAAAGGTAGTAGGCATGAAAAACATTAAAACTTGAAGGCAAGTTCTTTAGGCGAGTGGGTAGCAGTAGAATTTTTAAAATACCTGCTAAGTGTTATATAGGGAAATGTTGTCTGGAAGAGCAGATTTCCAGTGCTGAAGATACCAAATTATTTTATAAGGATGTTGGCAAAGGAACCTATATAACACAAATGGCCTCCAAAGCCTGTGTATTTGAATCATTCAAAGGCCATTAAATAATTTATCAGAGATATTAAATGAGGTGTCCATAAACAGAAAGATGCCTAAAACAAAGTTACATATTGATCAGTTGACAGAAATATGACCAGAGGCTCACAGGAACCTAAGTCCCTACTTCTGCGAAGAGTAGTGGTTCAGGATGGGCTTTTAAGTGCTCGCAGCAACTTTATAAAACATTACTATGAGTAATGAAAATGGACTATAATGCAAGTAGTTAATATGAACTGTTATAACAGTTCAGAGATAGTGAGTAAATCTTTCATTAATTACATTCAAATGGAAATAATATATGTGAATGTTATAACTGAACCTCAGATTTGAGAAGGATGTGAACACACAGAACCACCAGATATCAGGAGAGTATGTTATCCACTTGCTAAAAGCAGTAAGACTGTTTTCTAAGAGGACTTGGCTATCTATTCAACTTTGTATCTGGTATCTGGCAATCCGTTAGATCTCATTTCTACATTATCATGTATTTCATGAACTATTGAGATGGTTTAATAACTGCATTTTTATTCAGCTTTCTATGATAGCAGCTATAGAACTTTGTTTTATTTATATCCTTTATGTCCACCTTTCATCTTAAACTATAAACTCCTCAAAGGGTAGGATCCTGGTCCTACCCATTTCAGTATCCTTGTGCCTAACCCAGGTTATGATACACAGCAAGTGTTAAATATCTGTTGAATTAAATTAATGAATAAGAACAAAAATATAATTAATAATGTCAGGAAATGATAACAGTAGATTTTTAAAAATCATGATCAGATTTCAATTTTAATTTCCTTGTGATTTCCCAGAATTGTAATTACAGATAATACTGCAGATTCTGTTTTTAAAATTAATTTATTTTTTTATTTTTTTTAAGATTTTTATTTATTTATTGAGAGAGAGAGAGGGAATGGTAGAGAGAGAGCATGGGGGGGGCAGAGGGAGAAGCAGACTCCCCGCTGAGCAGGGAGCCCGATGCAGGACTTGATCCTGGGACTCCGGGATCGTGACCTGAGCCGAAGGCAGTCGCCTAACCAACTGAGCCACCCAGGCGCCCTTTAAAATTATTTTAATGTGGTAAATAAAGATGGATGCTCATTGTAGTAAAAAAACTGAAGTATTAAAGTAATGTAATAATGAAAAGTGTATAGCCATTTGCCACCCGTCATCTTACGCCTCTCCCCAAATATTTTTATTTGGTAGAGATAACTATAATTATAGTTAGAGCAAGAGTGTATAAATAAAACACACACAGAGAGAGTTTACTTTTTCTTTTAGTATTTATGATGTGTCGCAAATGTTGATTGAGAAACTATCAGATATCCAAAGATACGGTTTTATTTTAAACCACATCCTCCAAGAAAACCCACATATATATTCCTTCTATGCAGTGTACTCTGTCTGCAATCTAGTCAAACTAAAATGTGTTTGATATTAAGTTTTTCCAATCAATGAAGACATTATTATGACTATATTTACATGACCTTTGCATTCTCCATTTCCTGTGAAAGTTCTGGGGAATTCGTGAGTCTGCCATCTCAGTACACTCTTAAATGTTAGCTCCAAAGAAAATGTAATTTTATAACTCAAGAAATCTTCAGATTAGAAATAAAAGGTAGATACTTATCACAACTCGGAAGCTGTCAATGGAGTGCATCCAGAGTTTAAAGAGGCTTAGACAAACCCTGGGGAATATTCATATGTCAAGAACTCCACATTACTGGCAAGCTGAAAGGAGCAGCTTATTGTTGATTTCTCGACTTGGAGGCAAACCAGTAAAAAGATCATCTGAGTTATAGAACTCATGCCAACAAAAGGATGTCACCATCATATTAGACACAAGAGCCACACAGAAATAAGGAAACATCCCATGGTGACTTTATATATGCTCAAAAAGTCCAACACATTATCAATTGCTCATTACTAATAGCAAAAGAAACACACACTGCTCTAATTTCTTAAAGGCTGGCTTTAGAATGTTTGCCATTTTTACTTATTGATCCCTTCCTTCAGATGAATTTTAAAAATTCTATAACCTCAATACTCTCCTACTGTATTCATTACTATACAGAGGGGAAAAAAAAGAAACCTTAAACTAGGTCACTTGGCTTTCTTTCATATTGTTTCCTCCAAGTTCAAACATTTTCATCTCCTAATGGCCAACATCCTCTTAGATCACAGTTAGGCTGAATACATGCAAGCCTCAGCACAATTCTCTGTGTAGTTTTAGCCTTCTTCCAGAAAAATAACAGTGCCTGCCCACTGTGGAAAGCTACTCTACTTTCAATCGATAACTCTTTTCCAATGAGCCGAAAGTGGACTTCTCCTTGGAGTTGGTGGGTTTGGTGACATTAACCAGTTTTGTGAAAATAACCTCTGCATATAGAGAACAAGATTATTAATGTGACTATTTCTTAAACAAAGCTTATTGAGTACCAACTCTCTGATGAGTACACAATAGGTAAATAATGTGAACACACAAAAAATGGTGAGGAGGGTTCCTTCTACTAAAATCATTTCTAATATTGACCTCTAAATAGTTAGAGGGTAGCACTTGTGAAAAGAACTAAGTAATTCAGAAACAAGTACCACCAGGGTTTGAGGAGACAGATCATGGATTTTGCATTGCATGCATTCATGGACGCTTGCATTAAAAAGGAGGGATCACATCACTGCTTGCAAGGATATTAAGAATTAAACTGATGGAGAGAAGATGGGAAAAAGGCATTGGGAGACCATGAGAGGCAGGGCAGTGAAGATACCATGCCCACTGAGGATGATGAGCAGATCTGTACTTGTTGAAGAGGAGAGTTGGTGGAAAGAAGAGAAAAGGAAATATAGTAGACCCGAGAAGGAGGAGAATGATTGAAGACCTCGAATGTCAAGTTCTGGCAAACTGTTAAATAAATAAATAGATAGATAGATAGATAGATAGATAGATAAACAAATTACTCATTTATTCACCATACGCAACAAAATATTTTTATATATTCATCAGATTGGCGTTATGTAGGTAAACTGTTTCACTAGAATGTGGAAAATTAGGGCAGAACTAAACTGGAAGAACCTGGAGAACAAGGAGAAAAACTGGATTTAAAAGCAGTAACAAAAACCTGGAGGTTTCAGGGTAGCTAAGAAAAGAATATTTGCCAGGTTTCAGAAGGTGAGTTTGAATCTGAGCAGTCGGGGTGTAGCCTCATGAAATCAGACCAGGAGAACAAAAGATCAGAATTTAGAGAATGAATGATACGGACATTAGGTGAAAAAGAATGATTTCCAGGAGGTATGAAGAGGTTTGAGTAGCAGATAGGAGGCATCAGTGTTTTGATAAGCAAGAAGCTCCTACTTTGGCTCAGAAATAGTCCCAGAGGTACCTACACAGCCTCTACAATGGTCAGACCTGAGCCTTCAGTGTAGAAAATAAGGGACCCCTGTGGGGGTGGGCAAGTTCGTGGGCAGAGAACAAGGTAGTTTCCAACCCCAAACATCCAGAAATCTCATGGAATTCTTTGCTATCTATCCACATATTCTGATGTCATATGGACACATTCAGACTTAGAACAACTGCTAGACACGGGACTCTTGGGCAATTGTCTTCTTAACAAAAATGTTTCCCAATCCTGTTCCTGAATACGCAAGTGGAAATTCCATGACTCCCATGGCCTTCCCCCAGTAATGCACAGATTTTTCTGGGAGCTGAAGTTTCTCTTTATAAAAGACCTGCATAGACTTCTTGTTTTCTTAGCAAATTGCTGCAAGTCTTTGAAAGATTTTATTTTCCCTACTCCACATTCTCCCCAAAAAACATTTTTAATAATGTTATAAACGGACTTTTTCTGGTTCTTTTGAAATGATTAGGTAGACTATCATATTACAATAGTGTTTTTAGAAATATGAACCTACTATTTAAGAATCGACAGATATATTCAGAAAGAAAGAATATTTCCTCAGTGAGTAAAGGAGTCAGTACTACCGTGTCTGTTTTAAATAAATATAAGAGTGCAATGGAAAAAGAAAGAAACCCAAAGAATATTTTAGGAATCAAGGGACTCAGGGACTGTATTTCTAAAACTGGAAATGTGTCACAGATCAAGAGACTTTAATCAGCTAGTGGGTTTGTGAATCTAGATGTAAACTTGGAGTTCCCCACCTCTACCCCACTATTTATTAGTTAGTCATACTGTCTCAGGATATAAAATTGGATGTTACTCTCAATTATTTAAAATTATAGCAAAGATACCATTAACGTTTTGTGTTAGAATGTGTTTGTTACTCATTACTTGTTTGAAACATGAAGTGAGCCCTGGTGTCTAAGGGGCAAGCTTATTGCCATGGTGGCAAATTTCCATGTTGCACTAAGAAAGATGCTATAAATTTCATTCTAAACACAGAGGATGTGCTAAACCACCAATATCCTCTTTTATTTCACAAGCAAACTCTGGAAACTATATCAGTCATTTGACTCTTGGCCAAATATTTTTAAGTTCCCAGGATTTAGAAAAGATCACCCAGTACTTTTAGTTTTAATAAGTCAATGAAATTATGTTTAAGGTCAGCACAATAAATAGGCCACACTTTTTTGATTTTGGATATCAGAAAGATCCAATTCCACGAAGCTAAGAAAATGTATTCTGTTCATGAAACTTCACCATTAGTTTTCAGGCAATCTCACACTGTTTTTGAACAACCACAGATGAGCAGTGGGCCATGAAGCAGAATGTGTCCAACAGGGGGTATGTGATCCATGAGAGCAAAGGAAGAATATTTTCTTCTAGTATCTGCAGGATTTGGCCAAGTCACTTGCACTCACTAGACTGCTCTTTCCTCATTTGGTAATAAGGGTTATGACTGGGTACTTTCCAAGATGACTTTCATTTTTAAAACCCTGAGACAATAAATCCTGTAGGTATAAGACAACAACTTCTTAAGGGCCAGGACTCTGTCTTGTCCATGTCTGTAACCAACAATAAGAAGGGTCCCTAGCATCCAACTGAAAAAACCCAGGAACAAAGGAAGAACACAAATATTTATCATGTATGTTCCATCCGTGACCAAGAACTGGGCTACACATTTAAGGATTAATTGTGTTTCGTCCTCACCACCATCTCTATAGTATTCTGATTGTGGCACCTACTTCATACTTGGGTAAATTGAGACAGAGAGAGGTCAATTAAATGATCCACGTTTACACAGTAAAGAACAAAAATGTGATGTGAACAAAGGTATAGATGATTCCATATTCATTTCTGCTGTGCAGACCACTGATAAATATAACTGAGGCAATATTTTTTCCAAGATAATTTATTTGAGAGCTGAACACATACATACATACATTGAGAAGAAGAAATTAAAAATAAGTGAGAGAATAGATGTGGTTTTCAACTGTGCTCTAAACTTTTGCTCTCTCTTGGATCTCCTCTAAAACCACAGCAAATCAATCATCTGGCATCCTCAGAGTTCTCACATGGGTCAGCAGGGGCTCCTGTACAGCTGTGTGTTTCTGGCACACCATAATGGGAGCTGCTCTTGCGTGGCCTTAGACATGCTGCTGTAGCTGTGGATGTCACCGTGCCAGCACGGGTTTCCTTTATCTCTTTTGCAACTTGAGAAATTTCAAAATCATACTCTGTTTCATAAGCTTTCTTGACCCAGAGTTTAAAGGAAAGAGGAGATTGAAATAATGACCTACAGGACTTTGTTTTGATGTCCTCCCTGCGGTGTGTCCTGGGGCAAATGTGATTTTGGATATCAGAAAGATTGAGTCTGATTTGGGGTATCTCAGAAATCTCTATTCTCTAGTGCATATCACCACCTCCTCACAATGTTTCTTATACTTCTTTGGTGAAGTTACAGACCCATTTGAGAATTATGAAAATACAAGAAAATGCTTATATGTATACACTTTCAAAATTTTGCATTTCATAGATCAAGTTTTTAGCAGGTTGATAGCAGACTTAAGGCATCATCAAGATGACCCTAGAGGTTAGGTATTTTTTAGTGTTTATAAAAGTCACATTTAAACCTGGAGGAACCTTTTTCTGTAATGTAAACATCTAACACTAAGGTGCAGATCACTAACCATTATCTCTCAGCTGGGATTCAAACAAGAGTCTCCTAGTTGGTCCCCTGCTGTGGTCTATTCTCCACAATAGCAACCAGAGTAGTTTCTGCAAAATGTAAATCAGATTGCATTCTTCTAAAGTGCAAAATCTTCTACAGGCTTCCCAAAATATTTAGGATGAACCTAGACTCCAGACTAGAGCTTACAGGTCAGCCACTACCCATCTCTCCAACCCCAACTTCTGCCAGCGTTGCCCAGGCATCTCTAGCCTTTCTCGATTGGGACAAGTTCATTCCCTCCAGTGATCTTTTGTAGTTGATGTTCCCTCTGCCTGCTCTCTCCTCCCCCCATGGTAATATAGCACATTCCTTCACTCTACTCAAATCTCTACAGATTTTACCTTCTCAGAGAAAGTTTCTTAATAGTATGTCCAAAATGGTATCTCCAGCTTTAGTTTTATTCATAAAACTTACTTCTACCTGTCATTATATTACTTATTTGCATATGTGTTTATAATCCATGTCCCTATAATAAAAAGTAAGTTCTGTGAAGACAGGAATGTAAATCAGTATATCCCAGCCCCTTGAATAGTTTTCTACCTCTGTCATTAAGTAAATGAATGGATGTAAAACATGTTTTTTTTACATATGTTCAGTATATCTACCATCACCAACACTAAATAAATATTAACTTCCTTGACATTGTTTTCTTTCTTTAATTGATGTAATTCAGTTATTTTTTTTAAAAAATTGTAACTACTTATTTTCCGCTAAAATGAACTCAGAGTTAGCAACACTGAAACATAACATCCCAAGCAATACATGAGTGAATGCAAACAAACAAAAAAAAACCTGACTGATAGGATTCTATTTCTACAATTATTATTCTGTAATGGTCCACATGCTCTGGAAGGTAGCAGTTCTATATGTCCACTATTCTATTTGATGTCAGTCTTTGAAAAATGAGGACAGTATGTCACCCTGTGTAAGTACACCCAGAGTAGAGGTGAGTAAGAGGAGAAGGACCCTCTATAGGTTATTGGTTGTGATTGTAAGTGAAGTAACTCATGCCCAGCCCCTGGGTTTCTAGACCTTTTGGTGGGGTTGCAGAATATCATATAAGGGTCTCTGACTTAACAAATACACTTGAATGATGGCACCCTATCCTTTCAAAATGTTGCCTCTAAGTTGGCATTTCGGTTGTACCTCTAGAAGTCTATTCAAGCATTCAACCAGTCCATGGCTGGCTGCCTCTAGATAAGGCAGTACCTGATATAATGAGAGGATCCTATGGTCATGGGTCCAATCCACACCTCCTTCACTATAGAGAGGGCTTCTCATCAGATGCTGCACTGTGTGGAATCCCATATCTGTGTATCAAATATTCTGGAAGTCCCAGATAGGAAGGCAGGTAGGGACCTTATAGGCAAAGGCAAATACATACCCATATTAAGTATCCATGACCATGAGGATGAGCTACTGACTCTTCCATGCTGTAAGGGCCCCAATTATTCAACCTACATTGAGTACGTGGTTGTTCTCCTCAAAAAATAGTGCCATATGTGGGGCTCGGTGTTGGTCACTATTGCTGACATTGAGAGGCAGTGAGACTGGATTTGGTAAGTGAGAACCCATATTGTTTGGATCATATGTGGCCTCTGTCTTTACCATGAGGGTCATTCCATTCATGTGTTTATCATTCTAATTCTAGAGTAGCCAATGGAAAAGACTGGGTAATGTCAATTGGCCAAGTCATCTTGTCTACTTGATTCTTGATTCAGTGTCTCGTCCATGGTTGATACTTTCCAGTGAGGGTTAATGAATAATATAAATTTTTTTTCACTTTGTGCCTACTCCCATTTGCCCATTCACATGCCTACACCTCTGACCTCCTCATTCCTAATCTTCTGTGGATTTTTCTTCTTAGGCCCCTGAGAAGACAGGCCATTGGTCACTCTCCAGAAATCTATATATAGCTTCACCATGGGCCACTTTTCCGACCACACAAGGTGGATAACCAGGAATACCGCTCACCATTCCACTCAAGACAGCTTCACTGACTTCCAGGTCCATTCCTGAATGTGGCAGTAACTTAGCTGCTGTCCATTTCCAGCTTGCACCATAACTCTAACAGAAGGGCCATGATGATGCTTTGGGTCACTGCGTATCAATGACAACTGAGATGCTGTGTCCTGTAGCCTGGAAATATCTGGTTATTCCCCCTTTTCCCAGTGTACAGTCACTTGAGTAAATGGGTCGTGGGCCTTTTCGGGGAAGGACTGAGGGAACTGTTGCAGTGCCCTTGCCACAATGTTACAAGTCTTTTCTCCTTCAGTCAGTGGGTTCTAGATCTGAACATTGGCTCAGATCTTGAAACTTAGCAAGGGATTCTTTTTATTGGAGGTGACAACTCTCAGTCTCCTGCTCCTCCATTCTTGCCTATTTTTTTCTTTTTTCCCCCTTTTAATCATAAATATTAAGTACCACCCTTTGTCCCTAAAGACTCCATGCTCTGTTTTCATCTCCACGAGATGGAGATGGCCTCTGTGGATGAAGGCCTCTTGGCTGTCCCTTCAACTTTGCTGGTCATTAGAATAATTCTAGCCTCCTAGATTCTGGTGGTTAAGAACTGCTACCCGGCCTCTATTACTTGGAAGGCACATCATCACCCTGGATGTTAACAAGCCCAGCTATGTGGCTGCCTCCCCTATTGTCATCTGTGGCCTGCAGAAGAGGCCACCACCAATATTCTTAGAGATGCCTCTCTTTGGCAGTCAGATCACTATGCAGTTGTGACTTTGAGTAAAGGAGAGAGTCAGGCAAGTTTGGGTGGAAGTGCCCTGGGCTGCTGTGCCGTTTAAGAAATGATCATCAAGGCCATTGGGGAATTCTTGAGCCAAAGTAGGATGTCAGTGGAGGTCCTTGTCTCTTAGTAACAGTTCTGCCTCCACAGCTCTTCCACACTTAGTCATTAGCTGAGAGTAGCCCAAAGAAGCAAATACAGTGATGAGCTTCAGAGCATAACAATTGAGACCCTGGGTTGATTTTCCTCCCTGTAGTCAGAGGTCTGCGAGGTGCACTCTCCTGGGCCACCATATAACCTAAATGGTTACCAGTACTGACACGCATAAATAAACTGTGATATATTGATTCAGTGGAATACTAGACAGCAGCAAAAATCAAAAAGTTACTGCTACATACAACACAATGGATGAGTCTCACAAATAGAATGTTGAGTAAAATAATTTAAGCACAAAAAAACACATACTATACATTTCCATTAAATGTTCAAAATCAGCCAAAATAGACCTATAAGGTTAGAAGCCAGGATAGTGGCTACTTCCAAAGAGAAGGGTAGAATAGTGACAGGTTTTGGGTGCATGCAAGTCTGTTGAGTTCCTAATGCTTTTCTATTTCTTGATCCGGTAAATAATTAAACAGGTAAATTCATTTTGTCATATTTGTCAAGCTGTATACTTAGACTTGTGTTCATTTTAATGTTAAACTTCAATACAAATTTTATTTAAATTAGGAAATATATAGCTCAAGCCCCTAATTTTTAGCTTTTATAAAACTGCTTCAGTGATTACCCCCATACATATATCCATGTGAACTTGTGTGAATGTTTCTGCATATAGATTTCTAAAAGTAGATTTTCTGACCAATGTGAAGTTTTAAATTCCAATACTAAATATTATGTTGTCCTCCAAAAAGCCTATAAAAATATCTGCTTCTACCTACATCATGACTAGTATTGAATATTATCAAACATTTTATCTTTTTGCTAATCTCATAGGTAATAATGGAATCTTGTTTTTTATAGGTATACAGTATACTTTGATGATCCCTAGTGATAATAAGCATATTTTTATGTCTATTAGAAATTCATATTTCTTCAACTGTAAATGGCCTGCTCATTGTGTACATTTTTGTACAGGGCTGTCTTCTTCTTGTAAATAGTAGAAACTCCGTTTGTTTTGGGAATATTTGCCTTTTGTCTCATTAGTTTTGTAAGAGCACCCTGATTCATAGTACTAAAATTTTTATATCATAACAAAGAGAAAATCTACCTTTTTGCTACAATGACAGGAGGCCTTGTGCCTGGATCTTCTAAAAGTCATATCAGATTATTAAGGAAAAGTGAAAGATAACCGTGGTTTAGGAATAAATCGTACCCTTGTTTTATATTACATTGAACTACAATCTTACCTTCTTCTAGGGGGTCTTTTACCACCTTGATTCTCGCAATGGTATTAAAATGAAATTAAGGGGTGCCTGGGTGGCTTAGTTGGTTAAGCATCTGCATTTCTTTCAGGTCATGATCCTGGAATCCCGGGATCTATTGAGCCCCATGTAGGGCTCCCTGCTCACCAGGGAGTCTGCTTCTCCCTCCCCTGCTCATGTTCTCTCTCTCTCTCTCAAATGAATAAATAAAAAATCTTAAAAACAATGAAATTCAGCAGAAACTTTAGAAGGCAAGGATGTATAGTAGGATTATATGATTACTCAACTCATCTTCATCTATTGCTTTACAGGCCAGTAATTGAAAAATAAAAACTTATTCACACTTCCAATCTTTTTGATTATTCTTACACCATTTTCTCAAAACTTCTCAGTAGTTATTTCTTTTCCTATTGTAACTCCCCCTTGACTATTACTAACTTTATGTTCATACATTCATGACTGTGGAGCACAAAAGTCAAGAATGCAGAAGCCCAAGGAGAATTTCCTTTAATTTAATGAGACTGTACATCCTACTTGGTGGAGAAAAGGGGAAGCTGACAACATATGTATCATGTTTCCCTATCCATATTGTTCTTCACAGATTTAGTGTACAGCAAATCTCCCTTAGATAATGGTCTTTTTTTATGTTTAAGAAGTTCAAATTACATTTCAAGATCTAATTTTCTATTTTCTGTCACATTCCTTCCAACACTTAGGATCTAAAACACAAGGCTTCTAAATGTCTGACCTAATTTTCTGTTTTTCTTCTTGATAGTTTTAAAAAATCACATAGACAAAATAACTATCAAACTTACCATAGAAATATTTATCATTGTTGTTAACTATAATTCACCAGTCCTAAGATACACATTATTTCACATTTTAACATCTGTAATTGGAGGGTGTCTTACAACTAATAGCATATCATAGTTTAAATGGTAGTGTTTTTATTTATTTCATTTTTAGTGGTACATAAAATAATGATGTACTTTACAACTAATAGTGTCTTAAACATAATGAGATCAATAGTAACATGTTTTATAAAACTATTGAACTTTTGTTCACGTTCAAACTTTTTGTCTAACTTTTGTTCTAGTGATTCAATTTTTGGTGTTAAAACAAAAACTTTGAGTCTCTCTAGCAATCAAATCAAGATAGCTTAGCTCTTAAAGTTTTTTGTGGAGTTGTTAAATGTCTGCCTGAAATGTGTGAACAATTACAGAGATGTGATTTTTGGAGCCAGTTATTCGTTTGCAACTTGGGAAAGTATTATTCAAGTAATGATAATATTTTTCTCTTTAATAGTTAGAGGTCTTTAATCCAAATAATCCCTTGAATGTTTTACAGACTCTACAGATTAGAGCTACATCTGCTCCTAATGAAATCTATTTACCTTCAGGGAAAAGCCTGGTGACTATATATGCCAACCAAAGGCAACACAAGATAGTAAGAATAAGTATGCTATAAGAGTTAATTCCAACAAAAGCAATAAGAAACACTGGAAAGAAAGAACATGTTTGTTATTGTAATTTAACCAGGGCAACATAGCAGATTCTAAATCTTAACTATCATTTTTAGGTTTTTGTAAAACTAAACTCTCTGCCTTAAATGTTCCATTTTTCCTTTTTCTCATTTCACGTCTTTCACATGTTAGTTACTACTATTTGTCTCGAGTTAGTTCTCATTTCTTCTAGGTAACCTCTCCAATATAGGTCAAGTGCCCCAGAGGTGCCTGGGTGGTTCAGTTAGTTAAATGTCTGCCTTCAGTTCAGGTCATGATCCCAGGGTCCCGCTTACAGGGAGCCTGCTTTTCCCTCCCCTACTCCCTCTGCTTATGTGTGCTCTCTCTCTCTCTGTCAAATAAATAAATAAAATCTTAAAAAAAAAAAGGTCAAGTGCCCCAATTAAACACTCACTGGCATCCTGCTCTTACTTTTTAGCAAACTGCAATGTAATTGTGTATCTATCGGTCGATATTCCCCACTAGATTATGAATCTTTACATGACAGAAAAGATCATGCATCACTGTACATCAGTTGTCTAGCATAGACTTGGCCCACATAGATTCTAAATAAATACTTAATGAGTGAATAAATGTATGACTAGCTGTCTGGTCTGGAATTCCTTTCAAAAAAACAAAGAAAGAAAGAAACAAACAAACCCACAACTAACTCTTTTTGACAATCTCAGATTCCTGAAGCTGTCTCCAAGTAGGTCAAGCCAAGAAAGCAGACCAAATCAGCCTGTCTCAACCCAGACTCAGTAACCTAGACTCTTGTAAAGGTAGGCCACCTAGGGACAGAAAATAGCTGACAGCAGCAATTCATTTTCAACCTCTTTCAAAACTTGAGCAAATATTTGGCTTGTTATGACACTCACAAATAGCTACCTTGAGTAAGTGTCATATGTACTGTTTTCCTCCTACTGATTCTGCTACAAGGAAAGCCCCACCAAGACAAATTTCTATTGGCTAAGTCCCTGACCAACACAATAATTGAGAGTATGTGGGCATACCAAATGTAAGAGAAGGATCAAAGCTATTTAGTTGGCACTTTACAGATGTATGATTTATGAAAATGTTCTTCCTACAATCACACTGAACTCCTGGTAGAGCAGAGAAAAAATGCCATAAGCTGAACATCATAGAAATATAGAGCAAGTCCTTGATAAAACCATGGAGAGAAGCCAGCAAGCATCACCACACCCAAGAATCATGACATTAAAATAACTCAAGCACACCCCAGAGCTTTCTGATTTATTGTTTTGTTTTTAATATTTTCTCTCAGTTTAGAGAATTTTTTTATTCTTCTTTTTCTTTTGATGTTTTATTTTTTCAGCTTTATTGAGGTATGATTGACAGAATTGTAAGATATTTAAAGTGTACACCATGGTGGTTTGATATATGTATACACTGTGAAAGATTTCCCACCATCTAGTTAATTAACACACCCACCACCTCACATATTTATCTTTCGTGGGGGTGAGAACATTTAAGTTCTACTCTCTTAGAAAATTTCCATTATATAATACAGTATTATCTACATAAGTCACCATGTTTTACATTAGATCTTCAAATCTTACTCATCTTATAGCTCAAAGTTGTAAGATTTTACCAACTTCACCCATTCTCCCCCCCACCAGCCCCTGGCAACAACTTTTTTACTCTCTGTGTCTTTGAGTTTGACTTTTTTCTAGATTCTGCATATAAGTGATACCATGCAGTATTTGTTTTTCTCTCTCTGGCTTATTTCACTTAGTGCAATGCCCTCAAGGTCCATCCATGTTGTTGCAAATGTCAGAATTTCCTTCTTTCTGATGGCTGAAAAATTATATATATATATTTATATCAAGTCTTTTTTATCTATTCATCTGTTGATGGACAGTTAGGTTGTTTCCATATCTTGGCTATTGTAAATAAAAAATCTTGATTTCAGCAGTTAACCACATCAGTAGAAAATACTAACTCTTAAACTAGAAAAAATGAAGTAAATATTTTTTATAAAATCTAACACA
This sequence comes from Eumetopias jubatus, assembly GCF_037043125.1. Lineage (NCBI taxonomy): Eukaryota > Metazoa > Chordata > Mammalia > Carnivora > Otariidae > Eumetopias > Eumetopias jubatus. Next base: position 165,542,336 of record NW_028274810.1, read on the forward strand.
TTAACCTGTTATTTGTTGTGATAGTTATTCCCAAACCAAAACTGCAAAACTGCCCACATCATGGTGAAACAAAATAATGGTAATTATGTCACAGAATATCTGCATCTAGTATCTTTGGCTACCTTAGGCCACCAAGAATGTGACCTTGTACAGTCTTTTGATCCCTAGGCCTATTAAGCCATAATTTCTTCACATTTTACTGAAACAAATACATAATACAACTAGTTAGTGTGTAATCCTGGAAACAAGTATAATAAAAGATCCTTGTAAATCCAAAGCTTCAGTGCTTTCCTCATGAGACTTTCTTAATCACTATAATCATGACTAATTGGCTGATTGTCACAGGATAATGAAATTCTTGTCAAACATTCAGCATAAGAATATGCTTGCACAAATCTTTATTCTTGTGTATATTCAGTAGATTTTAACTTAAAATTTTAAAATGTGTGTGTGTGTGTGTGTGTGTGTGTGTGTGTGTTCAGGATCGGGTGGGAGCAACACTGTACCCCAAACAAAATGTGTAAAACTTGATACCACACAATTTAACAGACAGCATCTGTCTCTTCCTTTGGCATCCTGGTTGAATTTGTCCATACAGGCTGGATTTTTTCCCAAGGACCAAGAAACAAGCTGATGTAATGTTAACTTTCAATTCAAACTTGGCATTGGAAAGATAACAAAGTGAAAGCCAGTTTCTTCCAAAGACTAATAAAAACGTGAGTTGTGCCAAATACCCCTAAAATATACTGGGCAGCCCAAGAACACTGTCACTTAGTGCTGTAAACATAGGGCAGATTTTCACCCCTACTGCTCAGTAAAACTCTATTTACATAAAATGTGTTCTACATGAAACCCTCAAGTTCCCACCACATGCAGTATAGCCCACCCAAGCCATGCTAATGCCTACTTTTCCTGGTCCATAAATGAGGACGGAGACTATCTAAAGTTCAGAGTTTAAACCATCATGGCACAGGGATGCTTTTGTAAATTAATCCAGTTCTGCATTGCAAGTTACTGGTTATACCTTGAGGTGTTTCCAACTCATTTACTTTCTGTGACTCTCCCACCCCCAACTATGTTTAAATAAAAACTGTTAGATGGGAACCTTGAAATGACACTTTTTGGGGGAGACATGCCTTGGAATCAAGATTTTAAGAATTTGAGGAAAATGGATCTTGGGGGAGACCTTAACCAATTCCTTGGTATTTGTACAATCAGAGATTTAGAAATAATGTTTTAGAGCTCAAAGTCACAAAGGTAAAATAATTGGCAGTTACACCATTGACATCTATTTTAGTTTTAACAATACTGAGGAAGCTATAAATGCTCAGAAGGAGAAAGTAGAGTCTACCTAAAGCAGTGTTGAACTAGCATTGCAAACATGGCTTTAGAGTTCAATTTTTAAAGTAAATTGTGTTCATGGTTTTAGACATTGATTATAATGATCAAGCTTAAACCTATACCTAGAATTAGTAAATCGCTGCCTGCTTTTTCCTCCTCCCCTTAATAACAGTCCAAAAGTCTTCCATGCTAAGAGGAAGTGTTACTTACCCTGCTCTGGCCTGAATGGGCATTTGGGATAAATTGGAACACAAAGGCAGACCCAGACCTAAAGTTGGCCATCTCTCCATAACCCCATATTGATTCAGGTGTTTTACTTAGATAGTAAACATTGACATTCTGATGGCCAGCTCTGTCAAATATATTCCTTGTCATCATTATTTATTCCAAATCAACATAATGAAGAAAGTGTGTGAGGTCGATGTCTCATTATGTAAATAATGAACCCAAGACTAAATGATATGTGGCAATCATCCAAGATGGCAGGTTACAGAAAAGAAAAGCAGTAAATAGTCCTCGTGGAACTGTAGATGCTAAGTTCATGATTTTGCACTCCATTCTTCCTCACTGTTGTACCATGAACCAGATGGTACACAAGGTCAAAGTCATGCAGACCTGTAATGAATATGAGAGGATGAAGAGGTTTCACATCTCCACCACCACAGGTAGGAAAACCACTTTTGGGATTCATAGACTATGTGCTTGTTTTTTGGTTTGTTTTACCTTTTTTATGTATATGTATATGTTGTTTTCCCAGTCTGCAGAGTTTGTGAAAACTTTTCCATTCCATAGTCTTCTGTTCCATTCTCGCACCAAGAATTTAAGACAACTTGCTGTAACATTTATCTACACAGGAAGGAACTTTGAAAATGATCTGGGTATTCTTATCACAGGAAGATATACCTACTTTAATGAGGGATATATTTCCTAATCTGGAGATAATGGTGTTTAATGCTTTCTAACAAGAATAGGAAGACCAAGAGGAGTGGCCAGGACAATACAAATGCCAACTAAAGTTGGAGGAGAAAATAAAAATCGACAAAACCACTGTAAAATAAGGGGGCAGACACGATACTAGAATTCTGAATCCATTTCTGTTTTTAAGTCAATGTCTTGACAGCTTGCTTAATCGAAATAAAAAATTAATGAAAGAGGAAGTGACTCTAAAGAACTAACAAAACCAGAAATTGGCCTGTTAGAACTGGAAATATCAAAATTGGGGGAATTTAAAGTTCGCATTTTCTTAGAAATTAAATTCCAAGATATATTTGAAAAATTTACCAAAATAACAAACACAACATGTTCTGAAGAGTTCATTTGTATCACTGCTATATCAATACGGAATGTATTGTGTTATAAATTTTATGGTACTATTGTTCTCTCTGAAAAGCAAATGTAATGGGTGTTTAAGTTCTCCCATTTAATTCAAATTTCTGTACATGGAATTTCCCTGGCAAAGCAGAATAGGTAAGCACCATAACACGAGCCACTGAGAGAGTCACAGATATTACTTTAAATTAGTCTAATTCTGGCTGGTGTTTCCTATTATCTCCAGAAAAATGATGCAAGTGAAAGGAAGATATTAAGCAACTGTCACATTCTGCATCCATTAAAAAAATTATGTTTCTGACTTTAATTTAATACTATTGCTAAGTCGTTTCTTTTCCACAAATATAGAAAATGGCAAATGTTGTCTTACTTAACAGTTTATTAGACAATATTTGAGGTTGATAGATAATTTAAAAAATGAAACACAAACCAACCTGTTGTTTTTATTAAAGATGAATACATAAGGCATATTTAAAACAAATGAGAACAGACTGTAAAGAACACAAACATCAAAATTTAATTGCTAGACAATAAAATATTCCTAAAAGTTTAAGTGGTACAGAGTCTTAAAATCAATTGGATGCTGAATGCAAAAATACTAGGATAGCAGCCTTCCAACAAAAATAAGAAAATTATTCCATTCTTTTAATTATTGTTTAAAAATAAGATTTCTACTGAGTCAAATTCAGGATGATCATCTTCCCAAACATGCAGAAATTAGACTGTACTGACCCCAAAACTTTGACTTACATGAAGAACTTCACAACAAACTCGCTTAACAACATTACCCTGAGGCGGTTGGACATATTCTTGACTTCTCTATATCTGCCTTTTACCTAGAAAAAATGTACAAGATGGTTAACTTAAATTGTAATAATAAACAGTATCTTTCCCTGGAGTATGAACACTGTTCCAGACACAGACCTTACATACACTATCTCATTTAATCTATAGAATACCTTCTAAGATGAATATTACTTGTCTTTACTTTCCTGGTGAAAAAAAAATAACCAAGATTAATATTTTTCCCAAAGGCACAGAGCTAGAAAGTAGTGGAAATAGTAAAGAACCTACTCAGATCCAGGTCTATCTGATTCCAAAGCTCCAGTCTTTCCATAATGTCTTATTACCTATTAGGCAGAGTGTAAATAAGGAAAATGCTCATGTGCTGTAATCTTCACTAACTAGCCCATCCTTGATGAATTTCATCAATTTGGAGCACTGTAATTTATCAAAGCATCACTGACAAATGCTGTGTATACAAAGAAGAATGATGTTAAGGGTTAATGACTGTCCCTGAGAATCTGCTGGTAGAATTGTAGTGAAGATGATGAAATAGTGTGAGATCACAGTGATAGCTATCATCACATATTCATATATTCATATATCTGTGATATAAAATACAGGAAAGACATTTTCTTTATGACACCAAATAGTTTTGCTAAAACCAACTTATGACTGTGGGGAGATGGAGTTATGTTTGAAATTAGATTTTTTTTCTACCTACTGTGAAAATGAGAAAATGGAATTCATTACCCTAAAGAAGTAGAGAATTCCCCATCACAGAAGGTGTTAATACACAGGTTGGACTATAGAAAATGTTCAAGTGCATAGAGTTAAGAACATCGGCTCTGTAGTCAGCCATCCCAAGTTCAATTCCCATCTTTGCTACTTATTAGCTGTGTAATCATGGGCAAGTTGATTAACCTTTTGGAGTCTCCCTTCCTTCAGGTATAATATGAAGACAATAATAATTAACTCAGAAGATTTTTGGGTGGGAATTAAGTGAGATGACCTTAGACCAGCATGAATTCTTAATAAATGTTGATTATTATAGGTAATGTAGCTAGATAAATGTTAACTCCATCCCAATCTCAAGTCCATAAATCTATGAACATGCAAAGTAAATCCATGTAGAGATTTGTGTAACCCAAGACATCCTATCTATATAAAAATAACACAATTTAAAAATATTTCTAGGTGGCTTAGCTGGTTAAGTGTCTGACTCTTGATTGGCTTAGGTCATGATCTCAGGGTTGTGAGATCCAGCCCTGAGTTGGGCTCCATGCTGGGCATGGAGGCTACTTAAAATTCTCTTTCTCCCTCTCCTTCTGCTTCTCCCCTCCCTCCCTTAAAAAAAAATAAAAATAAAAAACAAAAGAAAAGAATTGATTCCTACAAAAAACAGGACTATAAATCTCTTTCAGGTAAGCTGGAAAACAAAATGATGTTAAGTTTCATCAATTTTCAACTCTTTATAAAAATGCACTTAAATTATAGAAACCATTTGTAATAATTTATGATTTTTGAATATGCAGGAATATTTTAGGGACAATGACTTAATGAAAGAACCTTCTGGTAGAGGTTACTGATTATCTTCCATTGTCTATTCTTCCTCTTTCTTTCATGATTATAAAGACCTGATTTTTATCTGGTGCATCATCATCCAAAATATGAGAAATAGTCTTCAAAGATAGTCCCCAACAATTCCCCCCTCCTCCATGTATATGCATGTCACTTCTCTCATTGAAAGATAGAGTTTATTTCCCAACCCCATGAATCTGGGTTGGACTTGTGACTTACTCTGATCAAAATATATGCCAGAAGTGATGCCCTGCAGTCCTAGGCTAAGTCCTTAAGAGTCTGGCAGTCCTTAAGAATCCCAGCCCTTTCACTCTCTTGGAAGCCAGCTGCCAATATAAGAAGGCTGTTCTCCAGGAGAGAGAAGCCTCATGGATGAGAACTAAGGCACTGGTTAACAGTGCAAAGGCCCAGACATGTGAAAGGCCTTTTGGACCTTCTAGCCAACCCAAATGCAATCTGATAGCAGCTGCACCATTGACCAAATCAGTATCATAAGGAGATGAAAAGATGCCCAGCTGATTCATAAAAACACAAGCAAATAAATCATTCTTATTTTAGCACATTAAGTTTTGGAGTCATTTGTTATGCAGCAATGGTAAGAGAAACACAGTCTTCTTTCATAGTCTTTTTTTGCAGGTAAGTGTAGGTATATGATAAAGTTTGACCAAAAAGGATACAAATATAAATGAAGTGCTCCACCTTCTGGGATTCCTTCTCCTTTCCATTGACTGGAATGCAGATGTTGAGGTAAATTATCTTGGACTACCCTGACAAGAACAACTCCCTCAGGGATAACAGAGCAAAATATTGCAGCAGCCATTTGATCCCTAGACTGTCCAATAGTTGTCTTTTAATTAAGCTACCACTATTTTGGCTTCTGCTATAACACCCAAACTTAACAACTAATGTGAATTTTCTTCCCAAAGTGAGATACTTCTACAAAAGTGAGTACTCAGGCATTGGCTTAGCAGCTAGGTAGAGGACAGAAATGACATAAAGATTGCAGACTGGAATGCAAATGTCCATGGAAAAACATTTGGCAAAATTTTCACCTGTGATTCCATGATCTATTTATATTTTAACTAATGTTTTTAGGGAAACAATTGAGGAAATTTCAACTTTTTTTGATGCTATTTTTTTAAAGATTTTATTTATTTATTTATTTGAGAGAGAGAGAAAGAGACAGAGAGATTGAGCAGAGGGGAGGAGCAAAGGGAGAGGCAGAGAGAATCTCAAGCAGACTCCTCACTGAGCACAGAGTCTATCATGGGGCTCGATGTGATCATGACCTGCGCTGAAACCAACAGTTGGATGCTTCACCAACTGAGTCACCAAGGTGCCCTGAGAAAATTTCAACTTTTGTTGTACATTGGCTATACCACTTTCAGCAAAGCCTTATGAGAGAGACACACTTGAGCTACATCTAGCCAATCTGTAGGCAGATAATGCAGAGAACATAAATCTGCTAATGGAGATGCATTCTGCTATGGCCTAAATCAGCAATCTAAGCTGACTGAGAGCTCAGTGATTTGAAAAATCACCAGATTTAAAAAAATCTAACTTTTCTACACATAAATGTAAGGGCATATAAGAAGGGACATTGGAAAACCAGCCTTAGAAGGAGTTATGACTGGGATGTAAAGTTTTTTTCAAGCAGCTCCCACTAAAGGTTCTCTATCACATGATAGGAACCAGCCCAGAGACCAAAATGAGATTAAGGAGGTTGCCTTCAAACTCGAGCCTATTTTTTTTTCTGATGACCTCAAAGTAGCCACTAAAATGGGAAAAGAAGAGGGGTAGGCAGAGCACAGAGGCAAATAAATAAAACCAATGATTTCAGGCTTAAAACTCTTATCTAGAAACTCTAATTTATTATGTTTCCCTTCATATTGTATGGACCAGAAACAAAAATATGAAAGTTGATTTGGTTTTGATGGGAATTGCAATACCTAAAGCAACACCCAGACTTCCAACCTGCCATAGCAGGATGTGAGCTATGAGAGATGCACATGCCTAAAAGCAGCATCCTCCCCATGCCCACTATGATGTGGCCAGGGAGCAGAAATAAGCAACAAAGAACTTCCCAGGGGGTAGGTCAGGGACCAAGAAGGACAATTGAAAGAGTACATCACAGACAGCAGAACCAGGGGCTGCCAGCTAGACAAGCCAAAGAATGGAGGCTATGGCTCCTGACCAGCAGGATTAGATACTTGCTGCAGACCAATGGTTGCTATGCATTTTTCATTCTTCCATTTTCTTATATTTATTAACTTCTTTTTAACAATGGGATATTGAGTACTTAGTGTGTGCTGAAGAGAATGCAGACAATTTGTCTTTTAATTTATAAGCTATTATCCCCTGAGGTCACCCTGAACATAGTGGAAAGGATTGAGCACACACAGAATCCAGGATTCTGAAATGAATACTAAAAATGGATAGGTATGCTCTATGTGTAGAAGAAAATGATGTACATGGATATTTGTCTGACCCAAAAGGACAATATACAATATCAGGCTGTACAAATAATCATGTATATCATTGGCACATAGTGCATTTTTATAATTTAAGAATAGTCAACTTCAAATATAAGAAAAATATTTTAGCATTACTTTTAATTTTCTCTCAATTGAGATAATACAAAGTAAGTCATTATAAGATAAGGTCGGTATACACACACACAACATAATTATTCACCCATCATAAAACAATGATTTAAAATGACACATACTGACTGAGGGTTGCTGGAGTGGTAGGGGGTAGGAGGGATGGGGGTACCCGGGTGATAGACATGGGGGAGGGTATGTGCTATGGTGAGCGCTGTGAATTGTGTAAGACTGTTGAATCACAGATCTGTACCTCTAAAACAAATAATACATTATATGTGAAGAAGAAGAAGAAGAAGAAGAAGAAGAAGAAGAAGAAGAAGAAGAAGGTGGCAGGAAGGGAAGAATGAAGCGGGGGAAATCGGAGCGGGAGATGAACCATGAGAGACTATGGACTCTGAAAAACAAACTGAGGGTTCTAGAGGGGAGGGGTTTGGGGGGATGGGTTAGCCTGGTGATAGGTATTAAGGAGGGCACGTTCTGCATGGAGCACTGGGTGTTATACGCAAACAATGAATCATGGAACACTACATCAAAAACTAATGATGTAATGTATGGTGATTAACATAACATAATAATAAAAAAATTAAAAATAAAATAAAATGACACATAAAATGGGTTAATTCTTCACACTGGTATAATATTCTATAAAAAGCCCAGCTGTAGACACAGCCCAGGGTCAGATTTAAAGTTTGCTTTCAAGTCAAATTCTGTTTCATGATGACAAGCAATTAGAGCACACAGTAGGGATACCCTTACCACATCCCCCCAGTTCCCACCATTCTGGAGTACCCTCAGAACTTCCTATTGCAAGTGCTCATTTCTCTCTGTCTAAGGAATTTCTCTAGTGTACATGGCCAACATTGCAGAGCAGGTCAAAAATGTTGAAGCATTGACATCTCCAGGTGTAGCCTCAGTTGATGTCAGTGGGAAAAGAGAGTACACAGCTTTCTCACTGGATAGGAGGCACATGTCTGAAGTGTGCTGAATACTATCTCCCAGAGGTCCACAGTGGGAATGAGTTCCAGTTGTCCATAGCAGTAAAATCTGCTTATTAACCTACCCTGTATTGATTTCACTTCCCATTCTCCTATCAAAGCTTTCTGGGATCTTCTAGAAAAACTATTTGCATTAAATTCCTTTTCTCAGGTCTATTTCTGGAGGGGACCTACCTAAGACACCTGTATTTAAAAATGCTTTACAGGGGCACCTGGGTGGCTCAGTCGTTAAGCATCTGCCTTCAGCTCGGGTCATGATCCCGGGGTCCTGGGATCAAGCCCTGCATCAGGCTCCCTGCTCATCGGGAAGTCTGCTTCTCCCTCTCCCACTCCCCCTGCTTGTGTTCCCTCTCTTGCTGTCTCTCTCTCTATCAAATAAATAAAATCTTAAAATAAAATACAAAAATAAAAACGCTTTACAGTTGACAAACCAGTTTTGCATACATTTCTAATTTGAAACCCACAAAGCCTTAGAGGAAGAAGCAGAGGACACCATTTCACAGATGGGTCCCAGAAAATTTAGACTTACTTAAAGCCCTTTCTACTAGTTTCACTGGCGAGTGCAGACTGTCTCCTAAGACCAACACATTACTTTTTTGCAAATTGCTTTTATGAGGTTCTATTTGTTCCTGGCAAGAGATATCCTTGCTTAGGTCCAGTTACACCCTACATTTCTAAAGTAATAGAGTGAGCAAAGACAAAGTATGAGTCTTCTTTTCTCTGAGTTTTTTAAAAAATCTATTTGTCTCTGCATGGGAGAGAAACCAAATGACCAAGATGTCCATTTGAATATCCAAAATGTAGCCTGCTCACAAGTCACAAATAGAATGGGATCCTTTAGGACAAACACCTTTGAATTCCTGGTAAGGTCACAATGGCAAGATGAAGAGGAGGTTTACCTCTTTCTTATGTTAGTCTACTTTTGAATATCCCATTGCAATCATACAAAAGATGCTTTTGCCCCACTTCCATGTATGAACTCAACAAAATTTCCTGATTCTGTTGCCAAATAAATCTATACATTCCTTTAGTTACTTCATGGCCCTTCAAAGACAAGAGTACTTGTAATTTGTGCTAAGACACTCTTTTAAGTAACTGCAACACTTTATCTGCCAGTAACCAGATTTTTCATGTAAGATTTATACATGCTTCTCAGTAATCATATTAATTTTATTGTAAATAACATAAGTATTATAAGAATACATTTTTCTTTGGATATATTTTCTTTCAAAAGTATCTCCTTTTTTCCATTTATATCTATTGTTTCATCTCTGGTTTGCTAGCAATAAAAGTAATAGAAAAGGAAAAAGTAGGCCTCCAAAAAGGAGGCCTTTATTGCTGAGAAATTATTCTACCATCACCATCTCATATCCTAAATCCCAGAATATGCAATATGCAGAAAGTTTCAGAGAGAAAAACAAAAACAGCAGAAAACCACACTAGCATTAAATATAGTAGTCTTCTAGCAGTTCTCTCTGTCTTTTTAATTCATTTAGTATAGAGCTGAATTCATTGAATAGATCCATATAGATCCTTTTTTCTCTTTTCCAAACAGATAAAACACATAAAAAGATATTCATCACACACATATGCTACTGCTAATTTTACAACAACATAACATTTGGCATATATAATTTCTGACTCATGAGACTGTGTTAAGGACCACTCATGTCTAATCAAATACAATACTGCCCTTTCTGATTGGAAAACAGGAAGAAAATTTTACTGTTCCCCCACCTTGGTCATGCTCCCTGCCAAGGAAACTTTCTAATCATAGAATCATCCTAATAGGTCCTCAAAAAATCCTTATTGGAATTAATTAACTCAAAAGAGTGACTCATTTCAATCCTCAGAACTTAAGAACAAAATAGAAGTTTAGTTACTGAATTAGGAGGGTAAAGGAGATTCTACTATAAGAATTCATGAACTTTTATTTACATTTAGCAAATATAATTTCTTTTTTTTATTATTATGTTCAGTTATCCAGTGTATAGTACATCATTAGATTTTGATGTAGTGTTCAAAGATTCATTAGTTGTGTATAACACCCAGTGCTCATCACAACACGTGCCCTCCTTAATACCCATACCCAGTTAGGCCATCCCTCCATGCCCTCCCTTCTATAACCCTCAGTTTGGTTCCCAGAGTCCAGAGTCTCTCATGCTTTGTCTCCCTCTCTGATTTCTTCCCATTCAGTTTTCACTCCCTTCCCCTGTGGTCCTCCGTGCTATTGTTTATGTTCCACATATGAGTGAAACCATATGATAATTGTCTTTCTCTGTTTGATTCATTTCACTTAGCATAATCCCCTCCAGTTTCATCCATGTCAGTGCAAATGGTGGGTATTCATCCTTTCTGATGGCTGAGTAGTATTCTGTTGTTTATATGAACCACATCTTCTTTATCCATTCATCTGTTGAAGGGCATCTCAGCTCCTTCCACAGTTTGGCTATTGTGGACATTGCTGCCATGAACATTAGGGTGCATGTGCCCCTTCTTTTCACTACATCTGTATCTTTGGGGTAAATACCCAGTAGTGCAATTACCAGGTCATAGGATATCTCTATTCTTAACATCTTGAAGAACCTCCATACTAACAGGAGAAATATAACCTGGCTGATGGACCAAGGAAAGTTTCCAAAGGAGGTAAAGTATATATCTTCATATTTCAGTTTTCTACTGGACTTCCATAGTTTACAATACCAATACAGAAGGATAAGTTTGTGTCAAGATGAGAAAGGGGGAAATGTCAAAAATAAGAGTTGCTACTGAGCCCTGGAGAGGCATAGCATTGGAATAACAAGGCAGACTATAAGCAGCATCACAATATGGGGCAGTTCAGGTCAGAGAGTTAGGCATATTTTGCCCACATCTGAAGAACTAGTGCAGCACTGGCAACTCTCTGACCCACCTCAAATTACTTATCTGATATTATTGGCAATTTGAAGTGTGGCTGATAAATAAAGTTGGCAAATCTTTTAAGTGAAGGAAACCTGATTGAAAGCCCTGATCACAAAGATATACTGGATCATCTCCCAAGATTTGGTATATATTCCAAAAGACGATAAATGTCAAAGAATCCTTTAGAACATAGACAAGCCTCCATTAGTCAAAACTTCATAATAATTTCTGGGCCAGGGACTGTGAGACTTAGGCAACAGAGAGGTTTCCAAAGCAAAAGATATCTATCACACTATCCTAATATAAACACCATACTAAATTTCATAATGGTGTTAAGTGCTTCATAAAACATCTAACTTAAGAAAAGCATAATCTTTCTTCTGCAGTCTACTAAAAAACTGTGGGAGCAACACCACGTCATATTGCACGATCTCCACATTGCCTCACATTTTATACAAATGAAGTCAGTTTACAATAAAAGCCAGAGAGAAGCTTGAAACAGGAATGAGATCCCAAAAGGTCTAATAAAGATTTTTACCTATTCCAAGGATAAATTATGAATCTTGAAGTTTTGTTAGAAGATGGTAGGTCCATCTTCATTTTGTTCATTGATGTCTACTGGTTGTTTCCTCTATTTCCTCCATCACACCAGCTCATTTCCTTATCCTTTCCCCTAAAGAAATCACAGAATTTTTTAATGTTCAGATCTGCATATTCTAGGGAGAATTATGCAAGCAAAAGAGTTTAAATTAGGGGTGCCTGGGTGGCTCAGTTAATTATGCCTCTACCTTCGGCTCAGGTCATGATTTCAGGGTCCTGGGATCAAGCCCTACATCGGGCTCCTGGCTCAGTTTGCTTCTCCTCTGCCCCTCCCCCAGCTCATTCTCTCTCAAATAAATAAATAAATAAACAAATAAATAAAATCTTTAAAAAAGAGTTTAAATTAACAAGTTTTTACTTAAACTGACATACTTGGAATTTCTCATTACGAGCTTGGAGGATTTGACAACACAAGTGAAATGGAATAGTGCTAACTATAAACTATTCCCTGAGAGAAAGAAGGACTTCTGATAACAATTAAACTATGCGGATATGTACTGCATAGTTGTTTTGTTTTTTACCATTGTCAAGAATATACGCAATACCATACAAAAACACAAGTTCTGAAAAACCAGTTAGCCCAAGGAATAAATGGAAAGAGATTATAAATCCCAGAATGTGAAGGATATATCCGTCTTGTTCTCAGAGTTCAACCAAAGCCCTTAAGCATAGCACACATGAAATACTTGAGGAAGAAATAAATGACTTCTAAATAATTGTCTTAGTCAATTCAGGTTACTATAATAGAATACCAGAGAATGAGTGACTTATAAACATTGGAAGTTTATTTCTCACAGTTCTGGAGGCTGAGAAGTCTGTGACCCACGTGCCAACAGATTCAGTGTTTGGGGAAAGCCTGTTTCCTGGTTCATAGATGACCATCTTCTCACTTTGTCCTCATATGACAGAAAAGGAGAGAGAGCTCTCTGGGGTGTTTTTTATAAGAACACGAATCCCATTCATGAGGGCTCCACCCTCATGATCTAATCACCTTCCAAAGGCACCACCTCCTAATACTGTCATCTTGAGGGTTAGGTTTTCAATATATGAAGTTTGAAGGGGCACAGACATATAGTCCATAGCAATAATGTAGGATACAGGAATAAATTTTCTTATTAACCCCTAAGTAATCAGATTAATTGGATTGAATAATAAAATGAGGACATTTGAGTTAATGTACCAATACAAGAAATCCTGCATCTTGCCCCATGCTATATTCTGACATGGAATAAAAACTAAATAATCAAATGAATTCTTTAAAAAATAAAATTGACACTTACCTGTTCATGCTTCTGGATGAAAACAGAAACTGACAGGTAGTAGGAACTGAGTAATACTCGCTTCTTTTCCAAAAACTTTTTTGCACATGTAATCTCCCCTGGCCCCAACTACCCAACTCCAAATAACAACAAAAAAAGTTTATGTGCTACCCATTTTGGGGTAAATTCTGTACACTGTATACCAGGCACTAAAGATGCTCCAAATTTTGGTCTCTAAACTTCATACTAGCCTCTCGTAAATGAATTCTCCATTTGGTCAGCTTCCCGACTTCAGTACATCTTGAGTTTTTTCCTCCATACATAAGCTTATACCACACCTCCATGCTTTGAATGCTCTGCAATTAACTTATCAAAATTCTGATCACTTCCATGTCCTAGCTCAAATCACACATCCTCCATGTATCTATCCTGCCATGTTGGCTAGGACTGACATCTCTCTCCTTATCTAACACAGTCATTCAGCACTTAATAAAAACCACCTGATATTGCTGGTTATTTCTGATATAAAGAGAAGGAACATGTTGTATTTAGAATCAAAGAATTTTAGGTGTGGAAATAATTTATAGATCAATTAAGTCAATTCTCTCATTATACAGATGAATAGAGAGATGAAGCTACTGATCTAAATTAATTATTGAGAAAGCCAGAATTATGCTCAGTATTTCATCTTCAGTTCAATAAACTTCCCAAAATACCAAACATCTTTAAAACTTAAATGAAAAAATTTAAGTATTGGTTCTATTTAAAATTTTAAAAATTTACTAACATGTTACATATACATAACTGTAAAATTAATTCAAAAGTCACATTTTTTTTAAATTTGTCAAAATTATATAACAGATTTAAATGTTCAACCAAGCTTTGTTTAGCCTGATGATAAAATGTGCTTTCACTTAACAAGTGAGAGCAGCAAGAAAGGATGGGTCCAAGAGTTATGAGGAAGAGATCTCCTGGGAATGAAATTTTGCTGTAAATATTCTACAATCTAGAGATAATCTACACAGAGATTTGGGAATTATCCATTCTTTTAGAAGCCCCACTGTCTTCTCATCTTCTTAAAAGCAGACAATTTGGATTCACAGACAAGTGGTACAGAATACACTGGTTTGGTTCTTGTGAGGAAGGTTTTCATCTGTTGGACTGGAATGCCCCACTATTTCTAGGAACTATGTTTGGAACAAAACACTTCCTTGTGATACATCTAAAATTAGTCATTCTTGTTAGATGAAGGGAAAATTTTGCAATGGTTTTTCCCATTCAGATGATGACTTCCCTGGCAGAGAAGGTTAAGATCCTGTGAGTGGGTTCAATTATATGCCAACTCACGGTGCCAAATCACGGGGTCTCTGCATAAAATTTATGTTTGGATATATCCCCTGAAGCAAAAAATGGCCCATGGATTGAGAAAGCCAAGATATCTCTATTGAAGAACTTCCCTAGGTCCCTTTCTTTTACTTTTTCTTTCTTTCTTTCTTTCTTTTTTTAATTTTTGGAGGGGGGGTTCCTTTTCCATTTGGAATCTAAACAAAGTTATTTCATTTTGCCTTCTTCCAGGGGAAATTCTCTTCACTGTTGGCATCATGAAGATGTCCATCCTCAGGATATTACGAGTACCCACATGCATCTAACTCTTTTCAAGGCTAAATAGGCCTCTCTTAATCCAGTCTTGCCTTCAGCTGATTTCTTTAATATTATCACAGAGAATTGCTTGATTCTCACAAGAATTGTTGTCCATTGTATCTCTGGTGTCTTTTAGGCCAACTTCTATTTTCTGTAAGCAGCAATGTCTGCTCAACAAATTATATTGAAATTATAGACAATGTTTAATAAGCAGACAATGGCTCATAAGCAAAAACACTCCAGCTACATCTGGCCAGAAGTTTTGTCCAGTTAAATGACAGCTTAGGAAATGTACCTGCAGTTGTAATTAAAAAAAAAAATCCAAAGAATCCAAAAAGTTACATGCTGAGGACACAAAGCTATGAAACTAGTTATAACATTCTGACTAGAGAAAGAATATTTGAGTGGCTAAATAAGAAAACCAATTTTTTTTTATTCTGAGTATGTAGCTTTCTTGATCCTTTCAGATTCCACCACATCAAAAATACTATTCTAACAGATTGTACATTTTTTTTGGTGTTTTATTTATAACAGTAGCTTTCTCTCTGTTAGCATGGGAATATTCTGAATAAGACCAAGTCTAAACAGGGTAACTGTGGCAGTTAGACTGAATGGATTTTAAAGCTCTTTGCAATTTCAAACACCATGATTCCATCGAACGTGTTTTACATGGCACCCAGCAGAGTGTCTTTCACATATTTAGGTCAGATGATAAGTGCTTTCAGTTGATAACAGATATCTAAATTCAAGGGATTGTATTATATCTATAGATTGCTTTGGGTAGTATAGACATTTTAATAATATTTCTTCTTCCAATCCATGAGCATGGAATGTCTTTCCATTTCCTTGTGTCATCTACAATTTTTATTTTTATTTATTTATTTGAGAGAGAGAGAGAGCAAAAGTGAGCACAAGCAGAGGGAGAGGGAGAAGCAGGCTCCCCGTTGAGCAGGGAGTCAGATGCGGGGCTCGATCCCAGGGCCCTGAGATCATGACCACCCAGGCACCCCTTCAATTTCTTTAATCCATGTTTTATAGTTTTCAAAGTACAAGTCTTTCACGTCTTTAGTTAGGTTTATTCCTAGGTATCTTATTATTTTTGTGCAATTGTAAATGGGATTGTTTTCCTAATTTCTCTTTCCGCTGCTTCATTATTAGTGTATAGAAATGCAACTGATTTCTGTGTATTGATTTTGTATCCTGCGACTTACTGTTTTATGGTGGAATCTTTCCAGTTTTCTACATATAGTATCATGTCATCTGCAAATAGTGGAAGTTTTACTTCTTCCTTATGGGTTTGGATGCCTTTTATTTCTTTTTGTTGTCTGATTGCTGTGGCTAGGACTTCCAGTACTATGTTAAGTGAAATAAGTCAGTCAGAGAAAGACAAATACCATATGATTTCACTTATAGGTGGAATTTAAGGAACAAAACAAACAAGCAACGGAAAAAAGAGAGAGTGAAACCAAGAAACAGACTCAGCTATAGAGGACAAATTGATGGTTATCGGTGGGGAAGTGTGTGAGGGGATGGGTGAAATAAGTGGTGGGGATGAAGGACACTTGTCATGATGAGCAGTGGGTGATTTATAGAATAGTTGAATCACTATATTGTATATGTGAAACTAATATAATACTGTATGTTAACTATGCTGGAATTAAAATAAAATAAATAAATAAACAAAATCCAAAGGAATGTTGACTCACAAGTTCTCTTATTCAAACACTGAAAATTCATAGGCTTAGAGCATAGAAATTTTATAAATATTAAAACTTCACTGGTTACACTGACAAATATCATAATTAGAAAACGCAACAGTGCAATGTGATGAAAAGTTGTGCAGTACTAACTTTATTATTTTGTATTCAAACATTATGGAAAACTGCACCTGACTTAAAATGGGCATGACTTACCCAAGTGTGTCCACCTCATGCACTTGCAAAACCTCCCTCTATGATTTTCTTTCTGTCTAGAACCAGAATATGCTCCTCTCTGCCAAGAGGCTTGTAAGGAAAAAAAAATTCAAGAGAGCTCTCCAGTCCATACAGTAAGAAATCATTTTCAGTTTTTTTATGTATAAATAGATTACTAATTGTTTTCAGGTTTTTCTTGTTTTTACAATGGCTTAAGCATGGTTTTTGCTGTCTGCACATCTTTAAGAAGTCATCTTTTATACTACACAAACAATACAGTTTTCTTTACCTGCTGTAGCTGCCAGCAAATGTAATAGTGATACAGGATGACTGAAGAACAAGGAGGCCCCTTAGTGCTCTGGTTTCAGCAAGAACCAACATTGCACATAATCTCAAGAACTGGACTGAAACTTAATGGGGTGGAAGCTCCAAAAATTTCTTACAGAAAGAACTTGGTGGTGAAAAGTTTTTTGGAAGTGGAGGCTAATTGATTTGTCTTGAACCTGCATTGAAGAGCAAGCATAATTGATTTCACTTAGATTGCTTAAATTGTTAAGTTTATTAGGGGAGACTTGAAGGAGTTGTTCATGGAGATTTATGATGGGGTCCAACCTCCTCTCCCCCAAGTGTTACACCTTGGCAGTGCCACTGCTAAAGCTCTCAGAAGTACAACTAGTCAAATCTGTGTTTATTTAATAAATGAGAGACAGGTCAATTCTGTTGCCCACCCACATTGTTCTGCAATTTCATATTTCCTTATGCAATCACTTGGAGGTTCAAGCTGGATCCTGCCCTGGCTCTGATGCCAAACAATAATACTTCCCGTTCAAACCTCATACCAAGTGCACAGCAGAGCTGTTTTGGTGAACAGTTAACACATGTGATGGAGCAAGAGTGATTCTGTATTTTGTTTCGATAGATGACTGCTTTCTATTATCCTATCTCTTTAGTGAGTCATCTTTTAGAATATCATATTCTTCTAATACAATTCTTCTAATAATATCTTAGTCTTATGGATGTAAATCATATATGGTGAAATTTTTTGTCTGAACATTTATCGCTCGTTGCCAAGCTTGTTGCAAATTTCTGCTTGCTTCTCATGGGCCTAGTTTTCTCTGTAAATATACTTTTATTTGAACTCAATCACTCGACAATCTATTTCTCCATAATGGAAAGGGTTAGTCTGCTGTGAACTGCAACTTGTTTTGATAGCTGGTAACTTTGAACTAAAGGGACATTACCATTATCATAACAGCAACTAGCTTTTCTTGGAAGTAAAGACTGACATGGTCTTTTTTTCCCAGTTTTTCTGACTGAGGTCGTATCCCTTGACTACAGGCATATTCTCTGTGCTTTACTGGAGCTTTCTGTCTTTTAAATCTCACAGGCTAACTATAGAAAGATCAGAATCTCAGTCAGAGTCCTCAAAAGGGAACAGCCCAGGGCATCCGAAGGCCATAAATTCAACCATGGTAGTGGTATTTGGAAATAATCTTAATTCCTAATCTTGGAATGAAAATATCTGAATTTTAGATCCAGTATAATTTTTGAGGTTCTCTGTATTTTAGATAGGGTAGAGAGAGACACACATAAACTTTCAACTTGAGCCATATGGAAGAACGTTAAGTTTTTTTTTTTTATTTTACTAGGAAAAAAAGTCTGCAAAAGTATTTTAACTGAGTAAGTGACAGCAAACATAAAAAGTCAATTAAATTTTTCCTATGAAGCTTTTGGCAAGTTCATATTCTAGATTTTCCTGTAATATTCTCAAAATTAGAAATCAAAATTGGATCAGATATTACAGTAGTCAATCAAGCTCTGAAGCAAAAGTGGCTCCATTGATCCTGACATCTTCCACTTAAAAAAAAAAAAAGTATCCAGAATGGAGTTGCTATATCATCACTGACAGTGCACTTGTTTTAGTAATGATGGGGTCCTATGCTTTAGAGCACAGTGATATTATTCACTGTCAACTCCTGATCAACTTTAACAACCTAATCATCTTGCTGTTCTTGTCCTCACCTACTGAAAGAGGATAATTTGTGAGGATCACAATGTTAAATATGGTATATTGACAAGATGTGTTCATCCTCTATTCCTCCTAAAGCCACCAAAATTGCATTAAAGAAATAAGAAGTGCATCAAGTCAAAAGGACAAAGCATATAGGAGACTTCAGTGGATCAAACATTTCAATCAAGTTTTAGATGAAAAGTACAGTAAAGGGATTGAGGGCTGAGTGAGGATGCTAGAGCTGAAAACATAGTTATCTGCATATTGGAGTATCCGAGAGGGTTAAGTTGATTCAGTCTGCAGAAATCCCAAAAAGCTTGTAGGCACCAGATTTGGTAGAAGGAGAAGGGTTTGGACCCAAAGTTGAGAACAAGAGGAATAGAAGTTTATAAAACAAAACAAAACAAATATTATCCATATAGCCAGATAACTTCCATCCTCCTCACAATTCCCAGGAGACCAGAGTTTTATTCTCTGTAGATTGTTCCTGGAAAGGCTCCATGTATACTTGGTACATCAGAGGAGTTCAGTGAGGTAAGAGGCATACAACTATTGCACATTCCTGAGTCACTTCCTCAAGATGCATTGTCCCTGGGGGAGCACCAAGCATTGGTCATATGCCAGTGCTCTCATTACCAAGAACTAAAGAGAGAAAATACTTGTCTCTATAAGGCTTTCTTAGTGGATAAAAGGACGCTGCTTTCCATTAAGTGCCACACACTGGGGATTCCTGCAAACAAACAAACAAACAAAAAAATGTTTAATATAATAAGTAGAAAACAAACACAACCAAATACCTGTTCCTTTGGTTGCCCACTACCCATGTTCCCTTCCTCTTATTCTTACCTTCCCCTAAAGAAGAGTTACCACTCTATAAATTCAAATACCCATTTACAAGCCCAAATACATCTATTCCTCTCTAAAAGGAGGCAACCCATAGTCTGATAAATTACTGAGTTATTCCAAGTGCAGTGTTTCTAATTGCCTTAAGCAGGCAGCACTTATTGGAGTTTATCATCCCATTGGAAAATCATATTCATATTCCCAAGGGAGCTGAAACCTTGGTCATCTTGAATGTCTAAGGTTGTTTTAGTCTTCCATCAACTTTTACTAGGCGTGTAATAGTATGAGAAGGAGACCCAGAGATGACATGGTTTCCATCCACACCTCTCCCAGACCCTGCAGAAATTCTACTCACCCTCGATGAACAAAATGAATCACTTCAGACCACACCCCTTCCAGTTTTCATGTTTTCCAGTGACATACAATCAGTGACTTTGAAAACAACTATACAATGTAGCTAAGGTACCACTGATCCTACCTCAGAAAGGATTTGGGTGACAAATCCACTTATCGCCGATTGCCCTTTTCTTACCAGTGCAGTAAGAGTGGTCCTCGGATTACCAAGGAATTATTGTTAGCTCAGAGCCAGTGTCCAGCAGGCTTGAAAACTCTGGGTATTTCCTGCTCCCTAATACGTAATTATTTTGTAAATGACCACAGATTTCTTTGAGGAAGACTAGGATGAAGATTCACAATACGTATCTGTGATGGTGTTGATATATTCCTCCTCGAGCACACATTTATTCTAGGAACTCCGTGAATTTAGATTTGGGAATTACATTCTCAGGACCTCTCAGGTTCCCAGGCATCCCAAGGTTAAGTCACCTTCATTCCTACATACTCCCAGGCTATAACCAATGATACCTGAGGGCAAGGTCTTCTCACTGCCTATCATTGTAGCTACATCCACTTTGCCTCTGATTGTTCAATACCCCTTATATGGCTTCTGCTACCCAAGGATCTTTCTACTTTCATTTCAGTAGCAGAGCCCCTCTCCAAATCTGAAATATTACAACACTTTCCATTGAGCTTGACAACCCTTCAGCAATATATTTATCAAGACCTTGGTGAAGAAAATATCTTCTGAACTCTTTTAGCAAACATGGTTAGGATGGGTGAGTAGATCACAAATAACTTAATTCAAAAAAAATTTTTTTTTAAATAAATAACTTAATTCAGCAATTCTACCACTCAGAATCTTTGCATCCTTTCTCATACATTATGCCAGGGAATTTTGTCCGTTTCAAATTTATTGATCATAAGCCAAATTTTAATCCAGGTTTTAGCCATTCACCCAAGAAAACACCTTAATCGAATTGTTTGTTAAATTCAACCTGATCTAGTGTCTTCCTTTCTTGGTATCTCAGAATATCTTTCCATACATCTTTTCCAAATTAAAAAAAAAAAAAAGATTTTCCAGGTCTTCCAAATCCTTTGGGATTAAAATCTTCTCTTAGTTTAACTTTGAATCTGGTCTCCATTTATATTACCTTCCCCAATCGTGGCAATAAGTTTGCAGATGATGAGGTGTAGAGAAATCTTTAGAAGAAATGACTTCCTTTGCAAGGAAATTAAAAAAAAAAAAAAAAGTGACTTCATCATCTTCCATACAACGGTGAAACAGTTACCAGATAGCTATAGCTGGAAGTAGGAGTTAGGGTTCAGGGTATATCAAGGCATTCGGATTCTCCCATATCATCCAATATACTCTGTTCATATTTTTTATCCCTTCTCAATCTATATTCATTTTCATAGGGAGACCTGACATTATCATGAACTCAAATGAATGCATTTGACAATCTGTGTTTTCAAATTTTGTTTTGATTTTCAACACTGCAGCTATAAAAGAAGACAAATTCTTATAGTGATAGAAAGTTTTCAGTTTTATGAACTTAAGAACTAAGTTTTAGTTCGTAACTTGAGTCAAGAATTTTGTTTTTTTGGTTTTTTGGGTTTTTTTTTAAAGCTCATTTTATTTTTTTTTTAAGATTTTATTTATTTATTTGAGAGAGAGAATGAGATAGAGAAAGCATGAGAGAGGAGAGGGTCAGAGAGAGAAGCAGACTCACTGCTGAGCAGGGAGCCCGATGCAGGACTCGATCCCGGGACTCCATGATCATGACCTGAGCCGAAGGCAGTCGCTTAACCAACTGAGCCACCCACGCACGCGAGTCAAGAATTTTGAACTTTGACCTATTCCTTCTCTATCTTTACTCATTTCCATTAGAAGTAAACACCCTTCCCCACATCCTTGAAATTGCATGATCTTAATTCTGTTCTATTATTGCATCAAATCGATAACCTCAGAACTTTGCCTTTAGTGGACACCGCATTAATGGTGGTAATTGGTTGTTTTGCTTGTATGTCATAGTTTACCAGATACTGATGGGGCATTAACTGAATTTTTCATTGCCATCAACCCCAGTTTAATCAGAGATAAGATTCTTGTTCCCCTAAGACTTTGAGCCAATGACATACTTCCTGGTGCCAATTTTTATACAAGTCAGATCCTTGATTATAAATGTCTGAAACTAATTTTGGCTATTTGGTTCCAAAATCAAACTAATTGGTAGGTTATTAGTACTTCAGAGAATCAACAGGAATGCTAGAGTATCAGAATCAGGAAATGACAGGAAGCAAGAGAAAGTTGGCAGGCAAGAAAAGAGCCAAGGTCAGAATTAAGAAACAGTCTGGTTAGGAGGCCACTGCTGGTGTCACAGCCACAGGACACCTCTTATGAAGCTACTGGGCTCACACTATGGCTGAGTCTAGGCTGCCTGTGAAGAAATATTCCTTTTTGACTTTCAAGTCCCACACAATGAGGCATTCTCTCCCAATACAAATGGTGTTTGAATGGTGGGTAGCCAAAAATAATCAATGTTTACTACACTTTAAATAAAAACTCTAACACTAATTGTAATTATACGTAAGTGCTTTTTCTAATCCAGTCCTTCTCCTACAACCCTCTTTACTATTTCTGTCGAGTAATTGACCAACAAACTTAAAAATTGATAATAAGTTATATTTGGTACTTACAGACTGCATGTATCATTTTAAGTTTTGAATATTTTAAAAGTTGAAAATAAACCAAAAGAATCTAAGTATTTGTCCATTTCTCATTTGACAAAACACCAAACTTCATTCCTTTCAGACAATGGCTACTATTTTCACTATCCTTGATACATCTGTGTCTTGTTCTCCTGTGTAGTAGGTTTGCAATAAGTACAGATTTAGGGGAAAAGTGCCTATATACTGTATCTGTTTCTAATATCAGAGAAACAAATCACTTATTATATTTTGTTACATGTGTTTGTGTATTTGTCTCTCTTCTAGACTATGAGCTCCACCTGTGAAAGAACTATTTCACAGTTATATCTATAGTTGGCATATAGCAGATGATCAATACATATTTGCTGAATTTGAATAACTAATAACCACTTTGCTTTGTAATTTAGTTGGCTAGCACACATCCCTAGAGAGAATGAATTGGATACAAATAGAGTTTAGGAAAAAACTGAAGAGAAATTCATTAAGATTTCATCAAGGATTGTATATAAAATACAATCATCTCAGAAGAGAACCTTCTGTCACAAAGTTGGTGAACTAAAAGTGTAGATTGCCCAGAGCTGCTCAGCAGAAACATTTAAAACCCTTGATTTTTTTAAAATAGGGCAGTGATTTAATTTTTCTGAGTTCTTTTTTCCTTGTCTGTAAGGGAAGAAGTAATTGAAATCATTTGTTATATCTAGTAGTGTTATAAAAATTAATTTCACCTGTTTTTTGTTATTCTTTCGATGTGGCTATTAGGAAATTTAAAATTACATACATGGTTCTCATTATATTTCTATCAGACAGTACTGCTCTAGAGGATCAAGCATGGTGTTTTGCATGTAGTATTTCCAAATATAGTACTGTAAATGAAAGAAGGTTAGGCTGGATGCTTATTATATTTAGTTACACACACACTCAATGTCTGTAGCTGCATAATTTTCTGATAATCAAATTTTCCTGTTGTAGATATTTATTTACGCATACCTATATGTATAATATACATGCACAGACACACCTACCCAACACAACATACACTCACAATTTAACCACTCCATCACCACCTATATATATGTAATAATACAATATATTGCTAAACATTAGTTGTTTAGGCTCTAAGGACATACAGATATTATCTGCCACTTAACTGATCTTTGAAAGTTATTTTATTTCTTCAAATGCACTTTAGTTACTTCATCTGTAAGATGGGCAAAATGATCTTACTTCATCATAGGGTTGTTAGAAGAATTAAATGAAATCATTCTCAGTACAGTAGCTGGTAAGGGAGTAAGAACTTAATGAATTTTAGCTGTCATTATTATAAGTAATCAAATACCAAGCACAACGTATTCTAGTATTGGACTCTATTCTGATTGTGGGTTGTTTCAAAACTGAAACATTTGGAGGATAAGCATTATATAAACTAAGACATAGTATTTTACAATATAGATACTATTACCACCTAATTGTGTCTTTATATTGTCCTTATATGTGAGCTGGTTACAACAGGAAATAGTACTATTTCCAATTTTATCAAAAAAAATAAAACACAGGGATATGGAGTTGCTCATGGTCAGTTTACCAATCTGTATTTCCTGATGGTACATCTTATCCTTCTGCCACTACATGATCATGTCTTTTTCATAGATAAAATGTGCTCCCTCTCAGCTTTGGAATAATTTCCCCTTTTGATACAAGGCTTTCTCATGTTTCTAAGATACATTTTAATTTTAACATGCCATATCTTCTTTTGACCAAATCAGACCCTAAGACAAGAATATACTTTCACTCTTGATTTTCTGGAAGTCGTAACATTTTCCTGGGGTCCTAAGACCTTGAATGAGTTGGTAAGGAACTTAGGGGCGTTCGTTTGGAATGTAGGCAGAAAGACATCTTATAAAAGCATAGTTTCACTAAGGCAGAAATACTAACTGAACTTTTTTTTGCATTTTTTAGCTTTTTAAAATTTTTTTAAATTTAATTTTTTTATTATGTTCAGTTAGCCACTGTATAGTACATCATTAGTTTTTGATGTACTGTTCAATGATTCATTAGTTACCTGAACTTTAAATTCTTAGGCAGGTATGTAACAAATTAGCATTTGCTTAAAGGATAGAGACTACTTGCAACTTCTTTTCTTTTCTTTTTATTTGGTGTGTAACTGAAAAAACAAACTCTGAGAGACTAACAAAAAAAAGGGAAAATGTTTTAAGAAATGGCCCAAGAGAATGTAGCAAATAAATGCATAAATATAAATGGACTTGAGTAGTTGTGTTTCAGTATATTTGATGTACAGAGTTATGCCATAGTACAAAGTTATACCATAGTCCCAAAGTTATGCCATAGTCCCAATGGACTTGAGTAGTTGTGTTTCAGTATATTTGACGTACAAAGTTATGCCATAGTCTATCCCATAGAACTCCCATTTCTACCTCCTCAGGGTCTTCTTCATCAGTGCCATTCTCTCATCCCTGTGACTTACTCAAGTTTAAAAGTTCATCATCTTTTCCTAGAACTATTCAATTTGAAACACTTGTCAAATGCTCATTCTATTCATGGCTCAGTGATGGTCCCATGGGAGATACAATTAGCGTAGATGGCTACTGACCCCAAGAATTCACAGTCAATAAAGAGACATACACAGAGTCAGCTAGTGATGATATAAGTCATATTGTGTTTAGGGCTAAAATAAAGGTATAACTAAAGTGTTATGGAAGAATGGTAGAGGGAAATTGTTCTGCCTGGGAAGATTTGAGGAAATTTCTCACAAGTTTAAATCAGTCCTTAACTATTTTGGGCTTAACTATTACAATAGTCTCCAAACTAGTTTCACTTGCCAGCATCTATCACCTGGCCAAGTTATCCATTGCATTGCTCCCAGAAATCTTCCTAAAACTTCCTAAAACTAAAGTCAATGTATGCTGCCTTATCGCCTTGAAAACTTTCTAGGGCTGTCTACAGCCTGCAATGGAAAAACTAAAAGGAAACTCCTCAGCATGGAATTGGATTTCTACCTACCATCTTGGTCTCATCTGTAATTAAACTTTTGCTGACTCATACCCCTCTGCAGGCAACACCTCACTCACAGGTGTACCCTTCCCTGGGGTTCCCAGCTGCCAATAATTGACTGATACCTCAGTAATAAAGGACTGGCCCAACTACCTCAATTTAGCCCTGCTCTGCAGAGTTCTCCTGGCGTTAGCGCTTCCCGGAGCACTGGTTATGTCCTCCGTGTGATTGTGGCACAGGTCAGTTTCTCATTGTTCTTCCTTCCCCACCCCCTCAAAGAACTACCCTGTAAATGTTTTGTGTGTGACTTACTGTTTCAGCACCTGTTTCTCCAGAGCTCCTTTTAAGACAAGGCTCAAGGAACTATGATATGACCAAAAATGGGTCATGGACTGCAGGCTATAGAGTCAGACTGCTAATCCATGAGTCCTTTCTAAATCCTTCTCTTCAGACTTACTCTCTTCTGTATACCCTGTGTGTTCTCTATTTCAGTGCTACTTATACTGTTTGGAGTACGTTTTATATTGTTTGGAGTACCGTGTGTTCACGTATTTGTAGTCATGCACCATTTTATATTTCTCTTTACCTAGTAATACTTAAAAGTATGCGGTATTTAATTTCTCAACAAAAGTTTGGGGATTTGATGAATAAATAACATGTATGTTTAAGCAAATCTGTGAAATGACTAGGAGTAAACTTTACACCAGTCTCCCAGCACTTTGCCTTTATCACTTCCTTCTGGGCCTCCCTTCCCAGAGATATCAGGTCTCTTCACTTTATTGCCTTCCATTTCAAGGTTTGCTTTCAAGGCAAAGCCTAAAATTTTATCAAGGTGTGCAAGGCCTTTCCAGACCTGAAAACAAACAAAAAACTAGTAAATTCTTTTCCTGACTTAACACTCTAACCTCAAATTTAGCCACGGAGGACTATTCACCATGTACTAAAGATCTGTTTCTGTCCCACACCAATTCTTGAATCTGGCTGCCTTCTATCCTGGAACTTGGAGTCCTTCATGAAGAACTCCACTCAAATGACATCTCTTTCATGAAGCTATCCCTGATGATACCAAACGGAATTAATTTCTTCTACATTCTTGTTTCATCCATGACACTCAAAGTGTAATAAGTCACTTACCAAGCATGTATATTAGCTGTGCTACAAAATGCCACCCATATTTATGCAGCACATGGTAGAACACAAAAAAGAAACTTACAATTAGTACGTAGATTTATGGTTGCACTTTCTCTTGGCCTCTCCTTTGTCCTTCTACAGCTCTGTTACTGTTCTTATGATGCTTAGTCATTGCTTAATTTATGGTCCGTCTTCTTCATTAAACTGTCAGCACCTTGAGGCAGGATCTTCTATCTCTGTTTTTCGCGTGTCTGGTCCATAGTAAAGGCTCATAATTTCTTGGTAAAAATCTGCCAGCCCCTCCAAACTGTGAGGCTGCATTATGTGCCTGCCTTCTTTATGGCTATATCCCCAGAACCTCACATAGTGTTCAGAACAGGGCAGACACGTAATAGGTTTTTGCCTAATAAACGAATAAATCCTAGCTTTTGTCAAATAGTATGTGTTTTAGATATCATCTGTATCCATCATTCAGATGGTAAATCTACCTAAACGCAAGAATTGATTCCTCCTTCCTTAAATTTCCCACCCTGAATACCATTATGGGTTTTTAATGCAGAAGTGTCCAGTTAGAGTTGGTTTTCTATATGAAAAATATGTCCAAAAATTACAAAGTCCTAAACAGTTAAATTCTGGTAATAGACTTTCAGATCTAGCAAACTAATAGTTTTTGGACAAAGAAAAAGAAGCTCTTAAATAATATCACTTAGTCCTACATGAAACATTTGTTGGGAAACCAAAATGACCTTATGAAATGAAAGGGATTACAGTGATTATTAATACAGTTTCACAATCCTACCAAACTAAACTGGCAAGGATGGAAAAAATAGGAGAATCACACAATTCGTGGCCTAATGAAAATCATATTTTTTCCTTCTCTAATTATTTGGTGGTTGTTTATGACTTAACTGATTTCTCAAAATTGTGAATAAAGACTTCCCATTCTAGTGGTCTTTTTTTTTTTTCCCCCCTACTTGTCACAAACGTTCTTCCTATGAGACATCCCAAGAGCACATACTCATCACCATTTTCAGACTATGAGCTACAAATATCTGTGGTGTCTACACGGCATTGAAAGAACAAAACAAGCCAAAAAGCGTTGATTTAAGAAAAATCTTTCATTTTCTACAGAGCTAATAACCCACGGACCATAAATTCTTCTATTCAGATGCTTTTTTTTTTAATGTATATAATGTGAGCAACCCATTCTTGTTAGCCTCCTCATTTTGAAAGACCAGATCCAAACCGGTGCGTTTAGCTGTGCTGTCGAATGTTGTCAATATTCATATAGCATCTAATCAAAAAGGAAAATTCAGTGACCATAAAACACTGTAAAGAGTGCATATTCTCTTAACCTCTCCTCAACTCTTTAATGTTCTGTGTATACCTCTACTGTGTTATAATGTTTAGTAAATATTTCTGGTCTTTTCCATTAGATCAGTTTCTTGAAGGTATGCATGGCTTTATACGTGTGTACCTGTATTTTCTGCAACTGTATCCTGAGTGCCTAGTCTGTGGCAATAACTCAATTTAATCAATGAATAAAATGATTTGTTATATGGTACTACAGACGTGATACATTTGGATCATGAGGACAGATCTTGATTCACTCGAACCATTTTAATTCTGCTAAAGTGCACACAGCTGAATACTCCTAGGTCGTCATTATTAAAATAAAATCTTATCTGCGATTGCATAAACAAAAGGCAAAGAATTGTAAATAGGGTGAGGACTAGTCATGTGAAGACCCAGTTATGCAGCTCTTAGCCCAAAGTGTCCTCTAAGCTCCATAAACATCCATTTAAAAGCATCCTCATTATGAAGTGAAGTAAAATTTTAAGGCCATATAAGCCTATAATATTTTTAGCTCTGATAGAGAATGTATTGAGTGACCCCTTGAAAGTCAGAACAATAATCTGCTTCTGACCTTCAAAGTCCATCAGATTCTGATGAACCAAATTATTGTGAACCTATCTTTTTAATAAGTTTTGCAACACCTGTGATCACTTTTTCATATAAATTGCCCTTTTTATCAGGATGAGTGGTCCGTCTGTTGGAGGCCAAGGACCAAGACAGGAGTGGTGACAAGACCAGCCCGTGGGCATTGTATTAGCATTACTTACAGATAATCTATGGGTTCTCTAAGCAATATACATGTATGCATTATTTAACCAAAGCAACTCCAACATAGGGCAGTACTATTCCTATTTTGCAGATGAGAAAACTGAAGGACAAAGTTCAAGAGACATGGCCAAGGTGACATAACTGACCATGTAGCAGTAGCCTGGATCCAAGTGGTAACAGGCTGGAATTGCTAGTTTTCTGGGATTTTTTTTGTTTCTTTTCTGTATTCTGGGGAATAACAGAATCTCTAGCACAGAGTTGCCACTCCATGGTTGGTAGTCTTGCAGCTAGAAAGTCCTATAAGTCATGCTATCAGTCAACTGACAATAAGTAAGACTTTGGGCTCACAAAATATTTGGACTCACAAAATAAGAGGCAGGTACTGTTTTCCTTAGAGAAGGGGTCAATGTCAGGGGGAGTAAGACCGGAGGGATCAGAGTTAGACCTAGTAAACTGTAGACTTAAAAGCCCACAAAAGGCCCTACGAGGGGATAAAACTTAAAATTCAGCTTTGAAAAAGTTGTCATCAAAATAGAGGCAAAGAACCAGGGAAAAGGACAGGGGAGGTTCATTTTTAACCTTTGTTAAGCCAACAAAAAAATTGATTTTTTTTTTTTTATAACCTTCCTAGAATCACTTTTCTTAAGGTATAGACAGGGAAGCTTTCCTGGATGCCATTAAAGGACTGATATGGCAAGGATATAAATGTCCACTCGTATCACCTAGATGGTTTTAAAAAGCTAGTTTTGAAGGTCCTTAAAATGAGCTTTTGAAGATTTAAAAATTGGTAAGGTTCATGTGGACATTTGGAAATTGGTATGTTTTTCTGTGTATGAGCTATATATTTTAGGCTTAAGTGGTTACAAAATTCATTTGACTTTTATTATATCCTATACATTCAGGCTTGGTCATTCACATAAAACAGTCTTTTATGTAAGTGGTTTTCTTATTCATGAGAGATCTGGTTGTATGAACTCTTGTAATCCATGGGCAATTACTATGCTTGAAGTCTTGCTGTGTAGACACATCATGGTATAGAGGCTTTTCACACTGGGAGGAAATTATACAAGGGGAAGACTGTGACCAAGAATTGAAAAGTTATGTGACCCAAACCAAATTCTAGAGAGCTGCATAAATTTCCAGAGTGGAAGCAAAAGATAAATGCCAGATTCCAACCACACATGGTTGTGAAAATTTTCAAAGGAAAATTCCAAGAAGCCAAAATTCTACTGTTTCCTTTGTAGTTGTTTGAAAATAAAGCAACCAGCTGGGATCCCTTTATTTGCACATCTGAAAGTATGCAGCAGTGTGGCAAATGGTTTTCTAAAATGAATAAATGTGCTTTTTGGAATCATTGAATCAGATTTTGAAGAGTTCCTAAGAGGATATCCTCCTATTTTCAAGTGAAATTGCACCTTAGACATCTTAAAAAAAAAAAAAAGTAAAGTCTAAAATACTCAGTATGTTATTATAAATGCCTCCAGAATTAGAAGTGTACCTTGAGTGCCAATATCAGATACTAAGCATTTTACATAACTATTTGAAGATCTTCACAACAATATCTCAGTGAGGTATTATCTCCATTTTACAGAATAGGACATGAGTTTCAGAGAACCTAAGCAATTTGCAGCTCAAACCTGGCAGTCACTAGGGGCCAAAATTCAGAATTTCTGGTTGCACCAAGTTGGAGGTCTTCTCACCACATTCCCACTAACCTTCATTAGATAGACCCCGAATTCATCATGCTGCATTTTAGATGGTCAATAT
The DNA here is from genome assembly GCF_037043125.1 of Eumetopias jubatus. Lineage (NCBI taxonomy): Eukaryota > Metazoa > Chordata > Mammalia > Carnivora > Otariidae > Eumetopias > Eumetopias jubatus. Next base: position 165,573,218 of record NW_028274810.1, read on the forward strand.
ACCATCAGAATGGCAAGAGAACGTATTTTGTCCATCAGTCTAGATTATCTGCTGACGATCTCATTTGACCACACATCCCCTCTAAAGTTTATGTAAATTTAAGGTATCTATTGATTTCTATAATCTTATTAATGGTTTGTAACTCAAAATGTGAAGTGAGGGTGAAAGTTGTAACTCTGCTTTGAAAAAGATCTAACTTCTGTATTTAAAGACTAACCTATTAAGTGTTTACTTAAATTCCAGCTAAACATACAGGGTAACATTAGTTTCAGGTGTACAATAAAGGGACTTAATACTTCCATACATTACCCAGTGCTCATCACAAGTGCACTGCTTAATCCCCATTACGTATTTAATCCATCCCCCGACGAACACCCCCTCTGGTAACTATCAGTTCTCTATAGTGAAGTTAAAAAGAGGCAAACCATGCAAGAATCTTATTTTGATTTTTTTTTTTGGTATCCTATTGTGAATGTTTCAGTGAACTAGATTATTCTCACTTCTTCACTTGCTCATGTGATCTTGCCCTATATTATAGGAAGAGAATGTCCTCCATCCCACCCCCAGACACATCCCATTAATCTTGGGCTTTGCTAGATGACTTATTTTAGCCAGTGCAGTATAAGTGCCTATGACTAAAGGTCATATATGTGTTTGGTTTGGCTCCTTGTGCTCCTATCCTCTGCTATGAAAAGAAGATACCTGCGGTACTTTCCAATCCAAGAAGAACATGGAGGCATGTAGAGATCCACAGCCTAAAGCAGACAAAGGAGTAAGAAAATTCAATGCTTGTAAGTCAAGAGTTTGCAGGCTTTTGTACAGCATTATAGCAATGGCTAACTAATGCAATAATGGTGTGGTCTAACTGGCTACATAGCTCAAGGACACTGGTACCTCTGGAGAACCCACCAATAGTCCAATTTGTATAAAAACCCATAGATACAATTATTTAAAAGATTTTATTTTAGAGCATGAGAGTGTGAGCATGAGTATGTGTGAGAGTGGTGGGGGGAGGGAGAAGAGGGAAAGAACCCCAAGCATACTCTGCGCTGAGCACGGAGCTAGATGCAGGGCTCCATCCCCCAACCCTGAGATCACACTCCAGCCAAAACCAAGAGTCTGCTGCTAAAACAACCGAGCACCTGGTGTCCCTTGGAATATAATTTTTTTAAGGACTTGGGAATAACTGATTTTGACTCCAGGACAATCAAGAAATGAAAGCTTACAATAGGCTGGTAGGTACTAGTTCAGGAGGCACCTAGAAAGCCTGGACCTCCTGAGGTAGGAATAAGTTGTCAGGGAAGAATGGTCACAGAATCCTTGACATAAGGCAAGAGCCACCTAGGATCCATGTAAGAGAAAAGCTGGAACCACACACGTTATAATAGGGAAGGGCACTACATGCTACAGTTGGACTCCCTTAATCTGGAGGTGAGATTATCCCTCTTCGATAATAGCACAGCTCTTAGGTATTTTCTCTGGTTGCTGTGGCCAGAGAAATATAAATAGGATAGGAAAAGACCTATTAAAATAGAGAATGGTACCAGTTTTATTTTTAAATCTGAAGGAACACTAGAGATCTATACTCTAATTTCATAGTAAACAAATCCAAAGAATGTTGCCAAATGTGCCCAGAATCCTAACAGTGAAGGTAGATTAGAGCCTATTCAGCTAATTATTCAATTGAGTTCTGTTGCTATTCACAAGCAGGTGATACTATATTTCAAGAACCTCAAAATATTTGTATTAAATAACTTAGTGTTTCTGGTTAGTTAGGGATCATGTTAGTGAATTCAGTTTCTAACTGATATTAATGGAATTCAGGAAGACTGATAATCAGTCATCTTCAAAATCATTAAATATTATGCTAACTTAATTTTTTAAAACTTTTTTTTTTTTTTTAAGATTTTGTCTATTTGACAGAGAGTACAAGTAGGCAGAGAGGCAGACAGAGGGAGAAGCAGGCTCTCTGCTGAGCAGGAAGCCCGATGCGGGACTCGATCCCAGGAACCTATTTTAGATGAGTTTAGATAACTTTATTTTGGAACATTTGATATATATGTAAGAATGTATGCAACATTCATATTATGAAGCATAATAGTTAAAATACCCAGGGACACCTTCCCAACCCAACCATGTAACCACTCTTCTGAATTTTGTGTTTTAATTTTGTGTTTAACATGCATTATTTTTTATGCTCTTGTATTTTATATGCATATGTATATATGAACCTATACTTTATTGCTTGGCTTGAACTTTACAAAAGTGATATCATACTGTACTCCATCTTTTAAAACTCCTTTTTCTACAATCCAATCATGTTCTATGTATGGTTGTAGTTCTTTTTCACGGTTTTATAATCTAAATATGCCATAATTAAAATTGTTCTGTCCATAGATAGTTGTTTCCCTTTGTTACTACAATTTTTTCTATAAAAAATTCTCATACATTTGGTGAACATAAATGAGTTTCTCAGGTTTATATATCTAGAAGTGGATTTGGCTGGTTGCACGTGCAAAAATACATGTTTCAGGTGGTTGTGCCAATATGCTCCTCTATAGCATTATGTGAGAATTCAGAACATGTGGCATCTCCTGGCTTAAATTTTTGGCAATGTGGATGTTAAATTGTAGCTCATGTATATTTTATTTGCATTTTCCTGACTTCTAATGATCATCTTTTCATGTTTTTCTATTTTAAATTTTTTTTTAGGATTTCCCTTTGAAATGTCTGTTCATGTCTTTTATCACTATTGGAATTTTGTTAACTTTTAGTAACCTATAACATTTCTTTATATAGTTGATGCAAATTCATTTTCAGTTATTTCTTGAAGATATTTTCTTAAGGTTTTGACTTGTTTTCCCTCTTTATGATGTCCTTTGATGAAAAGGATTTGAAGAGTGAAATTTATTGATCTTATGTTTAATGATTTAGGTCTTAGCTTAAAAAACCTTTCATATTTTGAATTCCTAAAGATAGTTGCCCTTAGGTTACCCTCGGAACATTTTAAAGTTTGCCTTTTGCATTTAAAATTTTTAATCAACTTGAAAATGTTTTTGTGTGTACCATGTGATCAGTCCCCCTAAAAAGATAAATACCTCCACACCATTGATTTGAATAGTCACATATTTCTATAGTGATCTATAAAGGCATTTCTATCAGATATCAAATTATCATAAATTTATGAATCTGTGATCTCTCTATACTATTCCATTGCTCAATGTTCCTATCCCTGTATTAACACCAGACTCTTCACATTCAAAAATCATTGCTTTCCAGTGAGTAAATCTATTTTATTACATTTCATTAGAGATAGTTTGGCTAACTTTTGACCCTGCTCTTCCATATGTATTTCCTAATAAGTATGTCAAGCTTTTAAAAAATATTTCAAAAATTCAAAACTGCATTGTACTTGATAAATTTTTTTCAGAAAATTGACACATTGGCATTGGATCTTTCCATAAGCATGGTTTTCTCTTTTGGTTTAGACATTTTCAATTTTATAACTGTCTCCACAAAAACCTGAAATACTGATATTTACATTTGTTCTTGGATACATATTTAGTTCTATAATATACTTTCATAAATTGTTTTGTTAGAAATTTACTTTTATACATCTTACTATATGCAGCCAGCATTTTAAAATTCCATTACAAATTCTAATAGCTTGTCTTCAGATTCATTTGGGTTTTCCAAGTTGAAAATAATGACCTAGGAATAAAGGTACTTTTGTTTCCTTCTAATACCCATATTTTAAGTCTATTATCTTGCTGTGCTAGCTAGGACCCTCATTAAAACACTAAAAGAGGTTATGAGGGATACTGTTTTCTTGCTCCTGATTTCAGCGGGAATACTAACATTTAACTACTAAAAAAATCCTATTCGATGTAAGTTTTGGTAAAGATGTTCTCTATTTCAACTTTGATAAGAATTTTTATTATGGAATGTTAAATTTTATGGAATACTTACCTACATTGAAAGAATCCTATGGCTTTCCTCTTTAATCTGATAAATGGTGAATGAAATCTATAGGTTTATTTTTAAAGCATTTATTTTTTCCTGGGATAAACCTAACTTCATTTTAGGTTATCTTTTTTATACACACCTGGTCACACTCATTGTTATGAGACTGGAGTATGTTCTCCTTTCTCATACTGTGCTTTTCTAGTTTTGGTACCAAAGTTATACTGGCCTCATTAAATGACTTGAGATTTTTTTTTTTTTTTCTGGCCTCTGGAAAAGATTGTGGGAAATATCTCTTCATTGTAACCTTGGTAAACTGGTCTATAAAACCATTTCAACCCAGTTTTTTTCTTTGTAAGAAGATTTATAACTATAAATTCAATTAGTTACTGACTAGAGGACAACTTAAGCTTTATATTTTCCTTTCACTCTGTTTCGGGATTGTTTTTCTAGGAATTCATGTAGTTTTGATCTATCAAACATTTTCTATTAACTTGCCTGTGGAAATCTATTTTAAATTTTTACTTCAGTTAATGAGTTTTTTTAATCCAAAACATTTAACTTTTCTTTTTACCTCTATCTCTTCAGAGTTTTGTTCCATTAGTCTTTTATAAGAAATCACTTTTGCCTTTGCTAATTCCTCCAGTTTTCTTTTACCATTGCCATCATTCTATCCTTGGGCTTATCCTTGGGTTTATTCTATTTTCTTAATTTATATAGCTAATTCATTCAATGATAGCCTTTTTTCCAAATATTATATTTATACTATATGTTACTCCCAATATACTCCTTTGCCTGTATACTACAGATATTGATCTGTGGTAACTTAGTCCCCATCCAGTTGTCCATATTATATTTTATTAATCTGAATTAGAAGTATGAATTTATTTCCAATTTTTGATTAATTTTTAACCTAGTTGGACTAAGTATGAACTGTGTGACAACTGTTTGTATGCTATCAGGTTTTTGAGGTTTGAGAATAAGCTTAAAAACAGATATTTTTTGTTTATTGACAGTGTTTCATATTGAAAGCTAGGAAACTGTTATTTTCTATTATAATGCTTTATTTTTGTAACTTATTTTTAATTGAAGTATAGATTACTTATGCTAGTTTCAGGTGTACAACATAGTGACTTAACATTACAAAATGGTCACCATAGGTGCAGTTATCATCTCATCATACAACTTTATTAGAGTTTTACCGACTTTATTCCCTTGCTGTATTTCTCATCAGCATGTCTTATTTTATAACTGGAAGCTTGTACTCATTTATTTCACCTATCCCCTCCCCCACCCCTCCCCTCTGGCAACCACCTCTGTATTTGAGTCTTTTTCTGGTTTTGGTTGGTTTGTTTCTTAGATTCCACATATGAGCGAAATTATGTGGCATTTGTCTTTCTCTGACTTATTTCACTTAGCATAACACTCTCTAGGTACACCTATACTGTTGAAAATTGCAAGATTTCATTCTTTTTTTATACCTGAGTGATATTGTGTGTGTGTGTGTGTGTGTGTGTGTGTGTGTGTGTACACCACATCTTTATCATTCATCCATTAGACACTTTGATTGCTTCCATATCTTGGCTATTGTAAATACTGCTGAAATAAACGTAGAGGCAAATATAACTTTCTGAATCAATGTTTTCACTTATTTGGGGGGGGATGGTAAAGACCCAGAAGTAAAATTACTGGTTTGTTATTTCTATTTTTAATTCTTTAAGGAACCTCTATACTATTTTCCATAGCGGTTGTACCAATTTACATTCCCACCAACAGTGCATGAAGGGTCCCTTTCTCCACACTTTTGCCAGCACTCATTTCTTTTTGTCTTTTTGATACTAGCCATTTTGACCGGTGTGAATGATACCTCCTTGTGGTTTTAACTTGCATTTCCCTGATGAATAATATAGAGCATATTTTATTTGGCCATCTGAATGTCTTTTTTAGAAAAATATCTATTCAAGTTATCTGCCCATTTTTTAAATTAGATCATTTCTTTGGGTAAATACCTACTAGTGCAATTGCTGGGTTGTACGGTAGTTCTGTTTTTAACTTTTTTGAGGAATCTCATACTTTTATCCAGAGTGGCTGCACCAGTTTGCACTCCCACCAACAGTATTAGAGGGTTCCCCTTTCTCCACATCCTCACCAACCTCCGCTTCCAGTGTTAATTTTGGCCATTGTGATAAGTGTGAGGTGATAGCTCATTGTAGTTTTGACTTATATTTCCTTGACCAGTGATGTTGAGCATTTTTCCTGTGTCTGTTGGCCATCTGTATGTATTATTTGGAAAAATTTCTATTTGTGTCTTATGCCTATTTTTAAATTATTCAGTTTTGGAGGTGTTGAATTTTATAAGTTCTACATATATTTTGGATACTAACCCTTTATCAGATAATGTCATTTGCATGATGAGGATTAAGGAGTGCACTTGTGATGAGCACCAAGTGGATTGTATGGAAGTGCTGAATCACTATATTGTTCATGTGAAACTAATATTATGTTGTATATTAACTAACTGGAATTTAAAAACTTAAAATCCCTTTTTTGGAGTTGTAAAAGTCTTTATATACTTTAGATATTGATACCTTATTAGAGTAGTCATTTGCAAATATCTTCAGTCAGTAGTCTGCTTTTTGTTTATTGAGGTTTTTCTTCACTGTGCAAAAGCTTTTTGGTTTGATGCAGTCCCAATAACTTATTTTTGTTTCTGTTTCCCTTGCCTGAGGAGACGAAACCTGAAAAATATTGCTAAGGCTGATGTCCAAGAGTTTACTGCTTGTCCAAGAGTTTACTGCCTATGTTTTCTTCTAGGAGTTACATGGTTTCAGGTCTTACATTTTGGTCTCTAATCCATTTTGAGTTTATTTTTGTGTATGGTGAGAAAGTCCAGCTTCAGTCTTTTGCATGTAGCTGTCCAGTTTTTCCAACACTTTTTATTAAAGATGGTCTTTCCCCATTGTATATTCTTGCTTTGTCATAGATTAATTGACCATAATTGCTTGGGTCCATTTCTGGACTCTATTCTGTTCCATTGATCTATGGATCTATTTTTGTGCCAGAACAATACTGTTTTGATTACCGAAGCTTTGTAGTAAAGTCTGAAATCTGGAATTGTGATAACTCCAGCTTTGTCATTCTTAAGATTGCTTTGGCTATTTGGGGTCTTTTGTGGTTCCATACAAATTTTAGGATTATGCTTAATTTTGTGAAAAATAGTATTGGTATTTTAGTAGGAACTGCATTGAATTTGTAGATTGCTTTGAGTAGTATAGCCATTCTAACAATATTCTTCCAACCTGTGAGCATGGTATAGCTTTCCATTTGTTGTGTCCTCTTCAATTTCTTTAACGAATAGCTTATTTTTAGAGCACAGATTTTTAACCTCCTGTAGTTTAGCTATATATTCTTCTCAGTGAAACTGTAAATGGAACAAATTTCCCTTTCTGCTAGCTCATTATTAGTATACAAACAAATTTCTGTATATTTTTGTATCCTGCAACTTTATAGAATTAGCTCATTCTAATAATTTTCTTGTGATATCTTCAGGGTCTCTTTTATATAGTTTCATATCATCTGCAAATAGTGACAGTATTCCTTACCGATTTGGATGCCTTTGCCTTTTAATTTTTGTTGTACTTCTATGGCTTGGACTTCCAGGACTATGTTGAATAAAAGTGGTAGGTGAATATCCTGGTCTTGTTCCTGATCTTAGAAGAAAAGCTTTCAGCTTTTCATCATAGTGTATGATGATAGTTGTGGGTTTCTTAAAAATGGCCTTTATCATGTTGAGGTATGTTCTTTTCTCTACCCACCTTAAGTTTTATCATGAATGGATGTTGCATTTTGTCAGGCACTTTTTTTTCTGCATATATTGAGATATGTGATTTTTACCCTACATTTTGTTAAAGTGCTGCATCACACTGACTTTGTAGATATCGAACTATCTTTGCATCCTCAGAATAAATTCTACTTGATTGTGGGGAATGATCATAATATTTTTGAATTCAGTTTGCTAATATTTTTAAGGATTTTTGTATCTATGTTCGTCATGGATATTGGTCTGTAAATTTTTTTGGTAGTTCCTTTGGTTTATATAATGTACTATACGATGGCTAACTGAACATAATAAAAAAAAAAGTGACACGAATAAAATAGGTGACTTTAACCCCAAATTCACATCAATGGCTAGATTATCCATATAGACAATAAGGAAAAGAGTGGCTTTGAAACATACCCCAGACCAGATGGATTAACATATATACAGAACACTCTGTCTAATAGAGGAAGACACATTCTTCAAGTGAATATGGAACATTCTCCAGGATGGATCACCTGTTAGGCTAAAAAACCAGTCTCAATAAATTTAAGATTAAAATCCTATTAAGCATTACTGTCAATTTCTCTGTCAATGTTTGCTTAATGTATTTAGGTGCTCCGGTGTTGGGTGCATAGATACCTACAGTTGTCCTATCCTCTTGTTAGATTGATTCCTTTGTCATTATGTAATGCCTTTCTTTGTCCCTTTACAGTCTTTGTATTAAAATCTATTTTGTTTGCTAGAAGTATTGCTACCCCAACTTTTATTTTTTTACTTCTATTTGCATGGAATATATTTCCATCCCTTCACTTTCAGTCTGTATGTTTTTAGGCCTGAAGTGAGTCTCTTGTAGGCAGCACATAAGATAGGCCTCTTTTTTTTTTTTTTTTTTTAATCCATTCAGTCACCAGACATCTTTTGATTTGGAGCATTTAGTCTACGTACATTTAAAGTAGTTATTGATAGGTATATACTACTTTCCACTTAATTATTTTATAGTTTTCTTGTAGCTCTTTTCCTTTTGTTCTCTTCTCTTGGGGTGATTGAGAACTTTCTTTAATGTTATGCTTGAATTCCTTTCTCTTTGTGTATCTGTCATGGGTCCTAGGTTTGTGGTTATAATTTCTGGTGTATATGGTAGTTTCTATTGTTTACTCCTCCCACATTTTATATATATCAGGTTATATTTTACATCTATTTTATGAATCCCTTAACAGTTTAGATATTTTTTCCTACTTTTGTCTTTTAACCTATATACTAGCTTTATAAGTGATCTACTACCTATTGTATATTTGCTTTTTACCAGCAAAATTTTTTCCTTACATAATTTTTGTACTTCTAATTATGGCCTTTTCTTCTCCACTTAAAGAATTCCCTTTAACATTTCTTCTTGTAAGACTGGCTTAGTGGTGATAAATGCCTTCAACTTCTGTTTAGGAAACTTTTTATCTTTCAATTCTGAATGCTAACCTTCCTTGGTAAAGTATTCTTGGTTCTAGGTTTTTCCTTTGAGCACTTTGAATATATCATGGCACTCTCCTCTGGCCTACGAAATTTCTGCTGAAAAATCAGCTGTTTTATAGAGTTTCCTGTGTGTGTGACTCATTGCTTTTCTCTTGCGGCTTTTAAAATTATCTCTTTATCTTTAATTTTTTGCCATTTTAATTATCTCATATTTTGGTGTAGACCTTCTTTGGGTCTTCTTATTTGGAGCTCTTTGTTTCCTTCCCCAGGTTAGGGAAGTTTTTAACTATTTCTCGATGTCTTCTGCCCCTTTCTCTCCTTCTGGGACCCCTATAATACAAATGTTACCATGCTTGATGTTGCACAGGCTCCTTAACATATCTTCATTTTTTTTCTTTCTATTCAGTTAGGTTGCTTTCTACGACCCTGTCTTCCAGATCACTAGTTCATTTTTCTGCATCTTCTATCTAATGTTGATTTCCTCCGGTGTATTTATTTTAATTGTTCAACTCTGATGTGTTACCTTTGTTGAAATTCTCAATGAGTTCATCCATTCTTAAAATCCAGTGAGTATCTTCATGACCATTACTTTGAATACTTTATCAGGTCTCCATTTTATTTACCTCTTTTTCTGTGATTTTTTGTCTTGATCTTTTGTTTGGATCATATTCCTATCTCCATGTTTTGTCTGTGTTACTATGTAGGTCAGCTGGGTTTTCTGGTGCTGTAAGTAGTGGCCTTATGTAGAAGATGTCCTGTGCTGCCCAATAGAGCAATCGCCCTTGGTCACCAGAGCCAGGTGCTCCAGGGTTGTCTTCTGTGTGCTTTCTTGTTTTGGCTAGATCAGAACTGCTGTGGGCATGCTGGTGAGCAGGGCTGACCCCTCAGCCCAGCTATCTACAATGATTGGATGCAATGGTTACTTGTGCACTGGCAGACAGGGCTTCTTCCTTGTGTGGTGGGTGAGAGGCCCAGCTACAGCTACTGCCAGCATGCTGGTGAGTGGGGTTATCTCCCCTCCCACAGCCCCCCAGGAATAGCTGGGAAGAGGGAGATGCTGGTCCTGAATGAGGCTGCCTGCCAAGTATGGCATAGAAGGATCTTTTCTGGGAAGGATACTTGCCAGGGTAGGTGCTTTATGTGGGGCAAATCTTCAGGAGAATAGTGAGGCAGGCAAGTGGTGCTAGCAAGGTAGATAGTGTCAGAACTGGCTCCTAGAAGTGTCCAGACACTTAAGCTGAAAAAGAGCAAGAAAAATGGTATCCACCAGCACTTCCATTCCTAGAGAAAGTTTCTATAGATTCCTGCCCCTCTGGTACATGTCCTAAAATTTAGTTAAAAAATATCCTTCACACAGATCCCAGGTGCTTTTTAAACAGCTGTTACTGTGCTGGGTCTCAGGCCAACTGATATAGTTTGTTAGCTCTTCAAGAGCACAGACTCGGTTTCCTACAGCTCTCTGGCTCTCCTAGAGCTAAGCCCTACTGATTTTCAAATCTTGTGCAACTAAACCCTACAGATTTTTTTCAAATACAGATAAATGAGATAAGGGGTTCATCTTAGTTCAGGACACCAGGACCAGGAGTGTGTATGGTGCTTTATCTCCTTGCTCCTCCTCATCTGTGATACACCTCCCAGTTGTAGGTTACCACACTGGAGGTTTGGCTCCTGACCTCATCTTTAACCTTTCTATCCTTATCAATGTGTCCTATTTATATCTCTGGCTCTGGGAGAAATGTTCTGATAATATCCGGTCACTTTCAGACTGAGTTATGTTACATGTAGTTGTTTGAGTGTGTCCATGGGAGAAGGTAAGCTCAGGATCCCTTTACTCCACCATCTTTCCCTGCTTTCTCTCCTGACTTTATTTTTTTTCTTTATGTGCTTGAATATATGTTCTCTATTAATGAGTAAATGATTTCATACATATGATTTATGTTTATCAGTCAGGTTGTTCGGCTCATAATTTGTCTGTTTAATAGTATTGAAGTTCTTCATAATGATGATGTGCTTATTAATTTATCCTCCATAAATTTCTTGCAAATATAATGATTTTTTATTAGTTACATATAAGTTTAAAATTCTATTCTGGTGAATTAAACTTTTTAATATTCGGTAACCACCTTTTTTTAAATAATTTTTATTATGTTAATCACCATACATTACATCATTAGTTTTTGATGTAGTGTTCCATGATTCATTGTTTGCGCATAACACCCAGTGTTCCATGCAGAATGTGCCCTCTTTAATACCCATCACCAGGCTAACCCATCCCCCCACCGCTCTCCCCTCTAGAACCCTCAGTTTGTTTTTCAGAGTCCATCGTCTCTAATGGTGTAACCACCTTTTCTATCATTACTGATGCTTTTAGTTTTTCATTATATTTTGTCCTAATAAGGTTAGATCAGTTCTTTTATATCCTTTCACTTTCCACCTTGAGAAAGTATGTCTTAAATGTTTCTTCAGTTTATTTTTTTAAGATTGATTATTTTAGTAATCTCTACACCCAACCTGAGGCTCAAACTCATGACCCTGAGATCAAGAGTCGCATGCTCTTCTAACTGAGCCAGCCAGGTGCGCCTTCGATTTATTTCTGCATTTTTGTCTTGTAAACCTGTCTAATGAACTCTACTGTGTTTATTGATATGTTTGAATTGGTTTTTCACCATCTTTGTGTACTGTCACATTTTTTTCCCTATGTTTTTTCTTCTCTCACCTTTCTTGGACTTTTTTTCTTATTCCATGTTTCCTTCAACTGTTTGGAAATTATATCTAATTCTATTTTTATGGCTACCCTGTGAAATATTACCATTAAAAGTTTAATATTGCAATCAACCACATGAACAATACAAGAACCATATATCATTTTCAACTATAGTGAAACTAATCCCAACCTACAAGTTAATTTTGCCTAATATTTAAGTTCTTTCCATTTTTAATCTGAAAGAATTACATTGTCATTTCATACAATGTTTAATTTGCCATTCTTTTTGCATGTACAGCTTTTAAAAATCATTTTCCTTTCTGAAGTATGTTTTAGATGTTCATTTAATAAAAATCTGTTGGCAGTCAGTTCTCTGCCTTAGTTTTTATGAAAAAGCATTATTGGTAGACCTGTCTCTGGCTTCACAATTCTACATTGGAGCTGACTTTTTCAGCACATTGAAGATCTATTCCAATCTGACCCTATATTGCTCTTTAAGTTTCATGTCTGAATAATTGTTCCTTTGTAGGTTTTTGTGCCTCTCTGCCTGCTAAACCTTGCTTCTTTAGTTGAGGATATATCTCAATTAAAAGTTACATTATAAAATTTGAGACTAATCAAATACTAATGACCCTTAAGCATTTATTACTGATGCCTGACTATACATTTTGGGAGGAGCCTTAGATGGTGTGATTTCAAGGTCATCAACACTGTTTCCATCTTCCCCATATGCTTTCCTATCTATCTGTGCCCCAAATTCTCTTCCTAGGTTTAAGTTCTGTTTTCCATGAAATCTTGGGATCTTTATTTTCTTTTGGATACTTGGCCTTCAAAAAGACTTTTCCTAACCACCACCACCCCAGTAATTATTCACTATTTTATTTTTTGATTACTCATCACCATATCATCCTAATTCTCTACACAGTACTTCCTGCTATTCAGTATCTTCTATTTGTTTGCTGTCTTTTTTTTTAAAAAAAAGATTCTAGAGAGAGCCCACATGCATGAGGGGAGGGGCAGAGGGAGAAGCAGGCTCTCTGCTGAGCAGGGAGCCCAATGTAGGGCTTGATCCTAGGACCCTGGGATCATGACCTGAACGGAAGGCAAACACTTAACCGACTGAGCCACCCAGGTGCTCCTGTTTGCTGTCTTTCCACATGAAAACATAAGATCCACAAAGGCAAATATTCACACTATAATTCCACAGTTTAGAAAAATACCTGGTATATGTTTTTCAATAAATTTATCAAATTACTGAAATATAAAATCTATATATTCTTAAAGATATACTTACCTACTTGTCATATTTTCATGGGAAAAGAGGATATATTGACTATACTACAAGCCCAAAATAAACACAAAAATTTAGGGAAAGCAAATACCCCTTAACCTATCATTTATTGTATTAGATGAAAAACAAGCCATCGTGAGTAAATGCTATGGACTTTTACAAACTTATTTTAAGGACACCTATTAGAGTTGTAAAGGAGAGACAAATATGAACTACAGTATATAAAACTTCTTTCTCAAAGCTGGTGTAATCACAATTCTGGACTTCAAGCTCTATTACAAAGCTATAATCATCAAGACAGTATGGTACTGGCACAAAAAAAGATACATAGATCAGTGGAACAGAATAGAGAGCCCAGAAATGGATCCCCAACTCTATGGTCAACTAATCTTTCCCAAAGGAAAGAATGTCCAATGGGAAAAAGACAGTCTCAACAAATGGTGCTGGGAAAATTGGACAGCCACATGCTAAAGAATGAAACTAGACCATTTCCTTTACCACACACAAAAATAAACTCAAAATGGATGATAGGCCTAAATGTGAGAGGAATCCATCAAAATCCTTAAGGAGAACACAGGCAGCAACTTCTTCCTAAAAACATCGCCAAAGGCAAGGGAAGCAAGGGCAAAAATGAACTACTGGGACTTCATCAAGATAAAAAGCTTTTGCACAGCAAAGGAAACAGTCAAAAAAACCAAAAGACAACTGACAGAATGGGAGAAGATATTTGCAAATGACATCTCAGATAAAGGGCTAGTTTCCAAAATCTAGAAAGAACTTAAACTCAACCCCCAAAGAACAAATAATCCAAGAAATGGGCAGAAGACATGAACAGACATTTCTAAAAAGACATCCAAATGGCCAACAGACATGAAAAAGTACTCAACATCACTTGGCATCGGGGAAATACAAATCAAAACCACAATGAGAAGCCACCTCACAGCAGTCAGAATGGCTAAAATTAACAAGTCCGGAAATGACAGATGTTGGCGAGAATGTAGAGAAAGGGGAAACCTGTTGGTGGGAATGCAAGCTGGAGCAGCCACCTTGGCAAACAGTATGGAGATTCCTCAAAAAGTTGAAAATAGAGCTACCCTATGACCCACCAATTGCACTCCTAGGTATTTACCCCAAAGATACAAATATAGTGATCTGAAGGGGCACATGCACCCCAATGTTTATAGCAGCAATGTGCACAATAGCCAAACTGGAAAGAGCCAAGATGTCCATCAACAGATGAATGGATAAATAAGATGTAGTATATGTGTAGTGTATTATATATATATGCAATGCAATATTCAGCCATCAGAAAAATGAAATCTTGCCATTTGTAATGATGTGGTTGGAACTAGAGGGTATTATGCTAAGCGAAATAAGTCAATCGGAGAAAGACAAGTATTCTATGATCTCACTGATACGAGGAATTTGAGAAACAAGACAGAGGATCATAGGGGAAGGGAGGGAAAAATGAAATAAGCTGAAACCAGAGAGGGAGACAAAACATAAGAGACTCTTAATCTCAGGAAACAAACTGAGGGTTGCTGGAGTGGAGGGGGGTGAGAGGGATGGAGTGGCTGGGTGATTGACACTGGGGAGATTATGTGCTATGGTGAGTGCTGTGAATTGTGTAAGACTGATGAATCACAGACCTGTACCCCTAAAACAAATAATACATTATATGTTAATAAAAGGAAAAGTCACTGGGGAAAATATTTAAAAAATCATAAAATTAAAAATTTTAAATTTTTAAAAATTTTTTAAAAATTTAAATTTTGTAAGTAGGCACTTGATTTGTTCACCTATGTACATAAAATATGTATTTTCAAGTTGACCAAAAAACATTTTTTTGGACTTTTTAATAGGGAAATTGGGGGAAATTTGATATTTAGAAGTGTCTTAGAGTTGAGCGACATGATACATGCTGAATTTCAAAAAAGCAAAACTGATTCACTATATATAAAAAAAAAAAAAAAAAAACTTCTTGCTCAAGACCAGGAGTTGAGGAACAAAAACTTTTGAAGTGATCTAGAAACAACTGAAGAAATTTATATAAACCTGCCCTGTTTTGAGACTAGAAATTGCAACATAAGCTAAAAGTATACTTACCTCCACTTTAGAGTATCTACTCCTATAGGAGGTTACTGAATTGACCAGTGACCTATGAAGCCAACATCCATAGCATCAATAGCCCACCATGACCATCAGCATTGGGAGTGGGAGAGAATATCAGGGCAGCAAATCATATCTATCTGATCAGTGTTAGAATCAGCTAAGCAAGTGATTACTAAATGTGGGAAGAAAAAGACAGTTGTTTTCTAGACTCTCAAGACTTACCAGGAATTCATTAAACCAGCAGAGAGGGTTTTGAAAGCCATGGGATTCCACAGATTCTGTTTCCTTATGGTTATAGTGACCCTATTTTCCCTTCAGGCTAGGAGGCCTTGGCAAACGTGTTACATTCATGTTTTAAGAAAGTCTACCCTTTTTAATAATACATAACGATCCAAACAGCTGGAGTTCCTCCTTCAATAAAAGCCACAATTATGTTGTTGTCTCTTCTTCCTTTACTAATTGCCTCATTATTGATTAGAAATGTCACCAGTAGATTGGATAAAGGCATCATCCATCTTGCAGTTGTGTGCATAATCTCTGTTCTCATTGATGGTAGTTGACCAAGGAGCATATCACCCAAGAAGGCTGGCCAACAGACCATGGAACTTATCCCTCTAAACTGAATAATTCAACTTATATTTTTGGAAAAGTTAGTATTTTGTTAACGTAATAGGCCTACAATTATACTTTTTTCCAGTTTTATGGAAATAGAATTGACCTATAGCACTATATAAATTTAAGGTGTATAGTATAACTTGCTTTATACATTTTATGAAATATCACAATAAGTTAACATCCATCTCAGATATAAAAACTTTCACCTTGTGAGAAATGAGAGCTCTTAATTTAACAACTCTTAAAAAACCATATAGCGGTGTTAACTATAGTTATCATGTTGTTACATTCCTAGTACCTATAACTGAAATTTTATACCCTTTGAACACCTTCATCCAATTTCCCCTTTCCTCTTTTTCTAGGAGTATGGATTTTTTTTTCAATTTTACATATAAGTGAGTTCATTATAGTATTGTCTTTCTTAAACTTATTTTACTTAGCATAATGTCCTCCAGGTCCATCCATGCTGTCACAAATGGCCGGATTTTCTTTTTTTATAGCTGAATAATATTCCATCACATATATACCACAGCTGGTTTATCCATTTATCTGTCAGTGGACACTTAAGTTTCCATGTCTTAGACTTTATAAGATGGCTATAAACATGGCGGTGCACATATCTTTGAAATAGTTCTTATTTCCTTCCTTCGGATGTATTCTCAGAAGTAGAATTGCTGGATCATATGGTAGTTCTATTTTTAATTGCTTGAGGAATCACCATATGGTTTTCCATTATAGTCCCACCAACAGTGCACTTGTGTTCCCTTTCTCCACGTTCTCACCAGTATTTATTCCTTGTCTTTTTGATGACAGCCATTCAAACAGGCCTGAGGTGATATTTCACTGTGGTTTTGATCTACATTTCCCCTATGATTAGTAATGTTGAGCAGCTTTTCATGTATCTGTTGGCCATCTGTACACCTTTGAGAAAATGTTCAGGTTCTTTTTTAATTCACTTTTTTCTTTTTTTTTACTATTGAGTTGTAGGAGTTCTTTATATATTATGGATATTAACCCCCTTCTCTGATATATGGTTTGCAAATATTTTTTTCCATTATGTAGGTTGTCTTTTTCATTTTGTTGATCCTATCTTTTGCTGTGCACAATCTTTTAGTTTGATGTAGTTCCCCTTGTTTACTTTTGATTCTGTTGCTTATACTTCTGGTGTTCTATCCAAAACAATCATTGCTAAGACCTCTGTTGTGTGTTGGGGGGGTACTTTTTCACTGTGTTTTATAAGAATTTTATGTTCTTTAGTTGCTTAAATCTTTAATCCATTTTGAGGTTGTGTGTTTGTGTATGTATTGTAAGATAGGGGTCTGGTTTGTTTCAGTTATACTTTAAAGTGATACTAATCAGGATATGAGCAAAATTCAACCTATACTAAAACCATAAAACATTGTGTCTAATAGGACTTTCTGTGATATTAAAATGATTGAATTTGAAAATTCTAGAACAATATTTGTAAACTGCTGACATGGTTCTCTTCCCATCTTCTCTAGATCTCCACTGGACATAGCACCTGAGTTTTCATTTTCCCTTAGTGCAGGCCAATTTCAGATCTCAGGAGCTGTCAACAGCAGAGGTCCTTGGAAACCCTTTTCACTATTAAGACTAGCAGTCCAATTCACTACCTAAATACCCTTCACCTCTAAAATAGCCTAAGGGTTCTGCTCATTGCCATCACTGATATCCTATTGCTCCCATTCACTTCAATATCAACCTAATATTATGTGGATTCACCAAGCCAACAAACAGCTTATACAGCATACTGCATTCCTGTGCTTTGGATTTTTAAATGTGAATGTACTATATACAAAGTTCAGTAGATGCTAGATTTGCAAAACCCAGATAAGAGCACTCTTAGATAACATCTGTGACACTTCCTATTTTCTCACATCTTAGGGAAAATGTGATGCACAGAAGGCCAAGCACTATAAGAAAGGGGATTACAAAAATATTGTATATTAGTGTGTGGATAAAGTGGTAATCTTAGCTATGTAGTCACACACTGCCAGTGTAATCTGGTGTTTAAAATTAGGAATTATAAAGACTGATAGTGCTATTGACTTAAAATTCATCTATAAAAAGATATCCTGCTTAGTGCTATTCTTTTGTTTGTGCAGTAATAAGCATCTTGAAATAGATCCCCTTTCTTCTCCTGAGTTGACCTGAAAATGTTTGGTTTGGTAGGCCACTAAAGCCATAAATGCACTCGTCTTAGTGGGTTTCTGTTAATGGGGATTGAATCTTTAAGAAAAAAAAAAATAAAATTCAACCTTAGCAGATCAGAAAATACAAAGAGTTGATACTGTGCAGAGCAGTACCAAAGTCTTGTTATCTTTGATCATGAAAGACCATGATTAAGTAAACCTCAACCACCATGAAGTGCACTACTTGAATAGTTCTCTCATTTTCAGTCTACTCACTGTTACCAGCAAATTCCTCTTCAAACAGCCCCATGTTCTAACTTTGGATTTCGAGACCAGTTGGATCTTAACAGCATTTTTGTGTCTCGAGATGAGAACATAAATTCTACTTTTAGTTCTTCAGCTTTTAAAATGAGAATGAAAATACTTAAAGTTGTTTTGCTGAACTCAAATCTACCACTTCACTGAACAGAAACCTATCTATCAAAACCAGAATTAGACTTGTAAGAACTACAAAGCAAAAGAAGCTATACTTAGAACTTGTATAAAAACACCTCAAATAACAGAATCAGTTTTGGTCAACCAGAAATGACAGGGTTCTTTAAGTAATAGCAAAAATTCAGTCTACTTAAATCATAAACAAAATGCATAGGAGTTTCTTATAGATATCCTATAAATAACAGACAACAAAAGGAAATTATAAACTTTAAAATTGTAAGAGCCCTAAAGATCCTCCTCTTCCTTACCATTTCCCTTCCCTGCATACACTCCTCCACTACCTGTAGCCCCTAGACATGTGTGTCACTCTCACACCAGTGCGCACCTGATTTGTCAAGAGGGTGGAGGAAGGAAGGGAGTGGAGAAGGGGAGACCTGTTAAGGCCACAGTCCTTTTGGTTATGACCCTACTCTTATGACCTCATTTAACCTTAATTATCTCCTAAAGACCCTGTCTCCAGACACAATCACATTGGGGATTTAGGGCTTCAATATATGAATTTTATAGGAATGTGATCTAGTCCATAGCAGCAAATTTCAGGACTGAGTGCTGTAAAGAGGATAAAATAAAATGATAAAAGAGCCTGAGAGTTGCTTTAGTTGGGTGGTTAGCATGACCTCTCTGAAGAAGCAACATTTGAGATCCAAGGGAAGAGAAGGTAGAAAGGATAGCCAAGAAAGATCTTGGAGCACAGCCTTCTAAGCAGTAGAAATTGCAAATGCTTTGGGACAAAAGAATGTGTACAACAGAGTAAAACCCAACATGGCTGGGAAGTAGTGAACCATCAGTAGATTGTGAGATAATGTCAGTAGGGACTCATGTGGGGCTTTGGTGAGAAGTTTGAATTTGACTCTTACAGTGGAAAACCATTCAAGTTAGGAGAATGACAAGATACACTTATTAGATGGCTCTAGTGGAAGACCTATGGAGGGGAGACAGACATAGATAAGAGACTATGGGCATGTGCCAGGTGCGAACTAATGGCACCACAGATATGGCTATGGCAATAGAAAAGATGAGAGATATTTGGATTTGGGATGAATTGAGGAGGTAGGACTGACAAAATGTTCATCAATAGGATGTGGGTTTTGAGGAAGAGACCAGAATCAAGGATAATGGTTAGGTTTGGGGCAGAAGTATCTAGGTGGCTGGCAATGACCTTCACTGAACAGGGCAATTTTGATAGGAGTAGCTTTCAGGAATTCAGCTGTGAACGTATTAAGTTTGAGATGACTTTCACAAATGCAAGCAGAAATGATTAAACAGTTTGACTCAAGAAAAGATCAGAGGTGTGAATTTAAGAGTATTGCTGGTTGGCTTCTCCAGAAAGCAGATTCTGAGACAGATTTAGTGTGTACAAAGTTATGAGTGCTTTCCAATCAACTGTGAAAGGGAAGAGAAGAAAAATCTTGGGCAGAAGGAGAGGTTGAACTAGAACTTAAGATCAACAGAGTCATTCTGAAGATGGAGTGAGCCTCCAGAACATTTCTTAGTTGAGTGGAAAGTTCAGGCCTACAAAGCCCATCACCTGAGTTAGTCATTGATTGCCAGAAGGGGTGTCTCACAGAAGATGTGTGACTTTGAGCAAAGTGGCTCTTGCAGATGTGAGGCAATCTCTGAAGGTAGCTGACAACCTAAGGCTACTTTGGAGGCAGACCTGCCAGCAACTGATATAATAACCTTTTCATTCCTGAAGGGGGATCTGAGCAGCATATCACAACATTCCACCCACTCAGAGTTCTCAACTTTAACTGATGTTCAGAAACAGGAACCTAAGTGAAAATAATCCTGGAAAATATGAGCAGAGGGGCAGAGCTCAGGACAAAAGCCACAGATAATATCCTACAACCATGTGACATGTAGGAACAACTGCTCTAGTTTAGGCCTGCATTCTATAATCAAAGAATAAAAATAGTTGCCAGGTGCTGGTAAATTCATGGCAAACAATCCTTGTATCATTTTCTGGCTTCCAACAGACATTTTAAAGAAAAATGTATCTTCTTGATCTTGGCATGTGAAGTTTGAAGAAATTAAAATTTCAAAAGTTGGCCTATTTGTATATGTCTTGTACAATAGAAATGGGTGTCATGTTTGAAGAAACCATGAGGAAAAAAATTGACAAAAGCAATGTATTCATATCCTACAACACTCAACTCTACATCAGTAATGCTTTCATCCTTCCTTTACACCTGGTAGGAAAGACTTCATTTACAACCACAGCAGCCCCCATCTCAGACCATGAAACTACTACAAAGGGTATCACTGAGGTTTTTTTTTTTTCCTTCCATTTTAGTCTTCTCCCTTTTCACACCTACATCTCCTTTTTATCCTTTTCCAGATTTGTGGGTCTTCATGCCTGACAACATCTGGATTTGTTGCCCCAGTAATGTGTCTTACCAATCACAAAACAAACCAAACCCAACATTATGTGGAACCCTTAATGCTACCATCACTCCCCATTTGGAGGTCAGATTGTCAATTACAGGCCTCTCCTGGAGAGTTTCAAACCACAATCATGGGATGGTTCTCCTGAGCATTCCATGTCCACAATTAATGGAGTGCTGCAGTGGTTAAGCTATGGCTTGGGTGCTCAGTAATAAGCACAGGAGGGAAAATTATCTGTTGGGGATTTCAGTGTTATTCTACAAGTTTTAAAAGGAGTACTTCAGAAAAACCAATGTCAAAAAAACAGACCATGAGGAAGATTCCATCCATGTTTGTGGATTCCTACAGTGGCATACATGAGATGGAAGATACTTTAAAAATGGAATTTAATATACCTAGTTAAAATAAAACTCTAAAATGATAGGATTTAGGTCTATTAAACTCTTCAAAATAATATTTAAAGGGAATGTAAATGAATGAGACAAGCAGAACTCCTAGATTTTAGGAACCAGCTGAGTTAAGAAATCTGTTTTCACATTCATTTTTCTTATTGTCTCTTGCCACCTTCCTATCCTTTCCTGTGCTTAATCCTGTATTTCACTTGTACCTACTTGTGGTAGCTGTGATCCAAAGATGACCTCAAATACACCCTTCCATCTACATTCTTGCCATTCCTCCCTTGAATGTGGACGAACTCCTGACTGCTTTGACCAAAAGCAAGCAGAAGCAGTGACATCATAGGACTTCTGATCATGGGTATTAAGAATGCTCCGTAATTTCTCCCTCATGTAGGGGTTTTTTGGGTCCTCAGCAGTCATGGAGAAGTCCATCTACCCTGCTGGAGAGATCAAATGGAAAGGAAAGGCCCTGAGATCTGGTTTTCCCAGATGCCAGTTGAGCCTACAGAGGACTCTAGCATCTGATTACAACCTCCTGAGAAAGTCTAAGACTAGCAGAAGAATTTCCCAATTCAGTCCAGTGGGCACACAAGCCAGGATAGATAATACAAAGGTTTTTATAGTTGATTATATCCAGTGTGAACAAAAATGCAGATTAGTAGTTACTTCCGTGCCATTCTTATGGATGATAATTTAATACTATTTTTGGATTATTTTGAATTAACATAAAGCAATCACAAAATGCTAAGAATTTTCTCAAAAGATGGTTTCTTTTCTTTGTGGTGAGGACACTTAGTGTGAAATCTACTCTCAACGAATTTTAAGTGTATAATATGGTATTAAGTACAGGTACAATGCTATACAACAGAACTCTAGAACTTATTCATCCTGCTTAACTGAAACTTTCTGCCCATTATTAGCAACTCCCCATTTTCCCTTCTTCCCAGCTCTTGGCAACTACTGTTTCACTCTTTATCTGAATTTGTCTACTTTAGATATCTCATAAGTGGAATAATGCAGTAGTTGTCCTTCAGTCACTGGTTTGATTCACTTAGAATGTCCTCAAAGTTCATCTTTGTTGTCACATATGGCAGAATTCCCTTTTTTAAGGTCAAATAATATTCTGTTATATGTATATACTAGGTTTTCTTGATCCATCTGTCCATTTGTGGACACTTTGGTTATTTCTATATCTTTGTTATTTTAAATGGTACTACAGTGAACATGGAAGAGCTAATGTCTCTTTGAGACCCTGATTCCAATTCTTTTGGATAAATACTCGCAAGTGGGATTGCTGGATCATATGGTGGTCCTATTTATTTTTAGAGGAAACTCTACTGTTGTCCATAGTGGCTGTACTCTCAAGTTCTGCAATATTCATTCAATCAATAAATTTCGAGGTTATCATACACTAGGTACTGTTCTAGTACCTTTTTTTTTTTTAAGCCTGATCTCAGGGAGGATATATCCTAGGGAGGAAAGACATACTACAAATAAACAAAGATTATACTGAAACCAATAGCCAGAAAAAAATTAGGACAAATACTTTCCTAAAAACACAGAAGCAAAATGGGTGTTTACTTTAGATGGATGGTCAGGAGAGGGATCTTTGAAGAAGTGAAACCTAATCTGCTGGGTGACAAGAAACCATCCATGCCTTCTGAGCAAAAGGAACAGTTGGTATAAACCCCAAGAAAAGGGTTAAAATGTTAGATTCCAAAGTTGCTGAAGCTTATAGGTAAGGAGAGATAGAGAACAGGAGGAATTAGACAGGAAGTAGAAGTCATATGACCTAGGGCTTGGAAGTCCATATAAAAAGCTTTTGTTTTTATTTGAGGTGCTGTATAAAGCCATTAGAGAGTTTTAAGTAAGAGTGATATCATTTGATCTATTCTAAAAGAAGTCTCTAGATGATATGTAAAGAATGGATTATGGGAGAGAAAAATTAGGAATAGTGGTCAGAAGGCTAGATCAAGAGTTACATGCAATATAATGATGGCTTCTAATAGGGTTATGGTGGAGAGGTAGGGGGACAACTGCATGAATTTAGAGGTTACTGTGATAGTAAGCTGTATACCATGGCAATATGGCCTGAAACACACTAAAAGTAAGAATAGAAAACTAGAAATATGGTCAAAATAAAATGGAAAGGTAAACAGAAAAGGACACTGAAAAGATGTAGAGAAAATGAGGAGGATGAGAGTGGCTTAGAAAAATCAGACAAGTGAATAGCAAGAAGGAAAACGATGGCTCACAATATTGTACAAAACAGACTGAAAGGACACTGATTTTGATAATTAGGTGTCATTAGTGACCTTCAAAAAAAAACTTCATAGAATTGTAAGAAAGAGATTTGTGAAGGGCTAAAGACTAACCTGGAAATGAACACAAAGAGCCGGCAAGGTTCTAGTACTCAGAGTTTGAACTGATAAAAAGAAGAAAAAAGGGGTCATCTACTTGCAGGCCAAGTTTATCAATGAAAATTTTATGGTGGTTGATGTTGCTGTTACATTCATGTTTAAGGATGTAGGAGGATAACCTATTAGCAACTTAGAAGACCAGGGAAGCAGATTGAACACCTAGTAGTTGGTAAGAAGTTGTATCAATATTGAAAGCACAGTAGGAAGAATAAACAGGAAAAGCAGAGTCCTTGAATGTTCAAAAATATGTTGTAATAGAAGTAAAGCAATTCAAAGACCAGGAAATCCACCAGGGGTGAGGATTTTGAGAAAAATGAGAAATGTTTGAAGAGGTCACCATGATTCTGGTTACTAGGAATCTACCAGAAATCTTCAACAAAGCCTCATGGTGGATCTGTATCAAATTACAAACACAAAATCCAGGGGAGGTAGAGGGAAGGAAAGTTGATAAGGTGCAGGATGGAAAGAACAAACTTAAGGAACAGAAAATTAAGTTTCCTGGATACCTTCTAAAATGTGTATATTTGGATCAGTAATTGGGATGGGAGCCTTATTATGCTGACTAAAACACTTTAATCATTAAAGCAATTCTACGTTAAGCTACTACCACAATCCCTTGTATTGGAGGATTGTTTCTTTCCCATCACCAATACAGTTAGCCAGCTGTTCATAGTGGACTATGGGATAGGAAATAATTTTTGTCTTTAGTGCTACAGAACTCCCTGAAATGTTCAATGTTTGGTCTAATCACCATTAACATAGCTCACCGGTGCACTGCGCTTTGAGTTCTGGCTCAAGCAGATGCAGTGCAGTGAGGGCATCCAAACTTGCAAAATTGCAAAATCTCCAATACTACTACTCAGAGATAGATACTAAAATTTTTCATGTACTTCCCAAATTCCCAAAGAACAATGAATAAAGATGATTTATTTGAGCTCAAACTTACTGAATTATTCTTTGCCCCCTGAGATTCTAGAACTTCTGTAAAACTGAAATGATTTACTTAATAAAAGCAAGGCAAACCCCATTGTAAATAGGCAGTGTGGGATTTACTTTTGAACAAATATTTGTTCTAGACAGAAAAATTTTAGAAGTGGCTCCTTTTTCACTTAGTATAGAAGCTATCTCAAGCACATCCAAATTATCATTCTGGCTCAACAAATATTTTCCTAGGAGAAACTATGAATTCTATGTTAGTTTTAATATCAGTAGGTTTTACAAATTTGGGTAGGTAAAACTACAGCAAACCATTCAAAACATGTTCTCAAAGAAGTTACAGACTCCTGTTTAATCTTCTTGGTGTGTACGTCAAAGAATCAGAATTATTTTGCCAGTGTAAACCCAATAAACTTTGTCATTACTCTAGCTTTTTTCCTGAGCAAAATAAGCTGCTGTCACCTTCTGTTTACTTTCACTTCCTCTAAATATGTATTTATCATGTCGGTACTTCGATTTTACCAAAAATTATTATGGATAATGATAAAGAATACCTGTATTTTATGGTCCAAGTGAGATGGTCTTATCTTATAGTTCATTAAGACTAAAATAAGATGAAATTTTGTGTTACTTTATGATCTTGGTTATCACATTGGAGACTAACATAATAAAAGCATATGGGACTATCATGCATCCTAAGCAAGTATCTATTTTCCAAAATACCAAATAATATATAAAATTATAAAATTATATCTGATATAAATAAATTATCTCTAGGAAAAAAACTTATTTTCACCTCTTCCTCATTTTTATACCTCCTGATAAGAGCCTGAAAGTGCTAGGATTACTCTAAGCCCCTCCTATCATGAAGGAAACCATTATATTCTCATTCTTACTAAGATGTTAAGGTGTTTTCTATCCTGTAAGGATCAGTTCTTAAAAAAAGCCAAAGAGGAAAATTCTTAGCCTAAATAACAATGATCTTGGGACATGGAAAATAGTTTGGCCTTTCTTAGGCCCTCAAATTATACTTTGCAGAGCACTGCCTCTTCCAGAGAAGGCTGGTTCTTTTGGTTCTACTTCTTCCAGAGATTTAGATTTTACAATGTCCTTGGAATATCTAAATAAGCAAATAGTCAATGGATATATTTACAGAAGTGAACTGATGCCTGTGGTTGACATTACTGTGGGAGAGAAAATGACTACTCAAGTCAACTACTAAAAAGTTGAAAAAGTCTCCAATATAATCTCTGTTCTGAGAGCCAGAAAGAAATGCCGACATTAGTGACTGCTTTCAGGGAGTTCCTGTTTCAAAACTGTGATACTGTCTCATAATGCTTGATTTGTTGTGAGGGAACATCCTGTGTTTCTTGGAATGGATTAGAGTAATTGTGCCCAAAAGTAGGGGAAAGTTTTCAATCAATATTTTTTAGGATTTATATCTATTTGGTGCCAAGATAAACCTTTATTTTTGTCACAGGCAGTAGTTGCCCTTTTTTTCTTGTAATTAGTCTCAAGCCTAGGTATGTTAATTCTTTAAGAATTAACTGAATATAGTAAGTTTTCATTTCTTCTTGGATGATAATAGCTGTTATTCAACATAGGGATGGTTTTAGTTCTGTTGTCTTTTTTTTTTTTTAAAGCAGGCATGAAAATATACCTACCTCTGTTTCTCAATTGCAAGATCACTTTGCCATCAGAATCCAATTTCCCTTTCTTTAAAGTATAAATTAAAGCCACTTTATGAATAATAGAACTTTAAATTCTGGTTGGACATGACACAAGATGTAGAAGAAATCCTTGTTCTTCATTATTGAAGTATAACATAAATTTTATACTTTCTGGTGTATAGCCTAGCAATTCAATAATTCTATGCATATCTATAATTATCATGTTACCATATCTTTTATAGTATTGACTATATTCCCTATGCTGTACTTCTCATCTCAATGACATTTATTTTATAACTAGAAGTTTATGCCTCTTAATCCCCTTCATCAATTTTACCCATCTATCTTCCCTCTAGTAACCACCAGTTCTCTGTATGTAAAAAGTCTTTTTTTGTTGTTAGATCACATGTATAAGTGAAGTCATATGGTATTTGTCTTTAACTTATTTCACTTAGCATAAGACCCTCTAGATCTACCCATGTTTTTGCAAAGAGCAAGCTCTCAATCTTTTTCAAGGCTAAGTAATACTCCGTGTGTGTGTGTGTGTGTGTGTGTGTGTGTGTGTGTGTGTGTGTACACACACACCACTTTATCCATTCTTTTATCTGTGGATACCTGGGTTGCTTTCATGTCTTTGCTATTGTAAATAACGCTGCAATAAACATTAGAATGCATATATCTTTTGGAGTTTGTGTCTCTGTTTTCTTTGGATAACTGCCCACTAGTAGAATTCCTGGATCATATGGTGTTTCTACCTTTAAATTTTTTGAGGAAACTCTGTACATTTTTTCCACAGTGGCTATACCCATTTATAGCTCACCAGCAATGCATGAGGATTTCATTTTCTCTATACCCTTGCCAACACTTATGATATAGAGCACCTTTTAGTGTTTCTGGCCTCTATATGTCATCTTGGAAAAATGTTTATTCAGTTCCTCTGACCATTTTTTAACCAATTTTTTTTGATGTTCAGTTGTATAAGTTTGTTACATATTTTTGGATGTTACCCCTTTATCAGATATATTGTCCACAAATATCTTTTCCTATTCACTAGCTTGCCTTTTTGTTTTGTTGATGGTCTTTGCTGAGCAAAATCTTATTTTGGTGTAATTCTAATAATTCACTTTTGCTTTTTGTTTCCTTTGCTTTAGGAGATATATCTAATATGTTGCTAAGGGCGCTGTCCAAAGATTACTCCCTATGTTTTCTTTCAGGAGTTTTATGGTTTCAGGTCTCACATTTAGGTCTTTAATGTACTTTGAGCCTATTTTTGTGTATGGTGTGACAAAGTAGTTCAGTTTGATTCTTTTGCAAGTACCTATCCAGTTTTCCCAACAATATTTATTGAAAAGATGGTTTTCCCCCATTGTATGCCTGCTTCCTTTGTCATAGATTAACTGATAAGTGTTGGATGTATTTCTGGGCTCTCTATCTTAATGCATTGATCTATGTATCCTTTTTGTGCCAGTACCATAGTGTTGTGATTATTTCAGCTTTGCAGTATATTTTGAGATCTGGGATTGTGATACCTACAGCATTGTTCTTAAGATTGCTTATGCTATTAAAGGTCTCCTGTAGTTCTATAAAAGCTTTAGACTTCTATGAAAAATGCCATTGGTATTTTGATAGGGATTGCATTGAATCTTTAGATTTATTTGGGTAATAGGGATATTTTTAATAATACTAACTTTTCCAATCCATGAGCATGGAATATCTTTCCATTTGTGTCATCTTCAATTTCATGCATAGGTGTCTTAGAGATTTCAGAGTATAGGTCTTTCACCTTGGTTAAACTTATTCCTAGGTATTTTATTCTTTTTGGTGTAATTGTAAATGGAATTGTTTCTCTTTCTGCTTTGTTATTAGCACATAGAAATGCAACAGATTTGTTTATTTTGTGTCTTACAACTTGACCAATATCATTTATCAGTTCTAATAGTTCTGGTGGCATCTTAGGGTTTTCTATATATAGTATCCTGTCATCTGCAAATAGTGACACTTTTACTACTTTCCTACCAATCTGGATGCCTTTTATTTCTTGTCTGATTGCTGTGGCTAGCACTTCAGTAGTTGAATAAAAGTAGTGAGAGTGGACATCCTTGTCTTGTTTATCACGATTGAGTATAATGTTAGCTATGAGTTTTTATATGTGGGCTTTATTATGATGTATGTTCCCTCTAAACTCACTTTGTTGAGAGTTCTTATGGCTTTTACAGCTTGTTAAATGCATTTTTTTGTATCTATTGAAATGATCATAAGGTTTTTATCTCTTGCTAATGTGATGTATCATGTTGATTGACTTGCAAATATTGAGCCACCCTTGCATCCCTGGAATAGACCCACTTGATTGTGAATGATTTTTATTTTTTTGCATTTGGTTTGCAATACTTTGAGGATTTTTGCTTCATGTTTGTCTGTGATACTGGCCTGTAGTGTGCCATCATCGTTGCTTCTTTTTGTTTTTTGAGGTTTTTTTTTTTTTTTGGTACTATGCTAATCTGGCTTTGGTATTAGGGTATACTGGCCCCATAGCATAAACTTGGAAGTTTTCCTTTCTCTATTTTTTAGAATAGTTTGTGAAAAATAGGTATTAATTTTTCTCAAAATGTTTGGTAGAATTTACCTGTGAAGTCATCTGTTCCTGGACTTTGACTCAGTAATCAAAAACTTACAGCAAACAATTTCAGTATTAGTAATTGGTATGTTCAAAATTTTTTTTAATTTTATTATGTTAGTCACCATACAATACATCATTAGTTTTTGATGGAGTGATCCATGATTCAGGTGTGTTCAAATTTTCTATTCCTGATTCAGTTTTGTAAAATTGTATGTTTCTATGAATTTATCCATTTGTTCTGGGTTGTCTAATTTGTTGGTATACAATTTTTCATAATGGTCTCTTATAATTCTTTGTATTTCTGTGGTGGTGGTGGTTATTTTCCTCCATTTATGATTTTACTGGTCATCTCTTTTTTCCTGATAAGTCAACTAAAGGTTTATTGATTTTGATCTTTTCGAAGAATCAGCTTTTGGTTTTATTGATCTTTTCTATTGTTTAGCCTTTCATTTATTTCTATCTAATCTTTATTATTTCTTTCCTTCTATTAGCTTTGGGCTTTTTTTTCTGGTTCCTTTGGATGTAAGGTTTGGTCACTTGAGATTTTTTTCTGGTTTCTTGCAGTAGACCTGTGTCACTATATACTTCCCTCCTACTGTTTTTGCTGCATCCCAAAAATTTTGGACTAATTTTCATTTGTCTTAATGTATTTTTAATTTCCTCTTTGATTTCTTGGTTGACCCATTCATTATTTAGAAGCATGTTGTTTAGCCTCCATATATTTTTTTCCCAGGGTTTGTTTTTTTTTTTTTTTTTTTGTCATTGATATCTAGTTTCATACCATTATGTTTGGAAAAAATATTCTTAAATTTATCGAGACTTGTTTTGTGGCTTAACATATAATCTATCCTGGAGAATGTTCCATGTGCACTTGAAAAGAATGTGTATTGTTTTTTGATGGAATGTTCTGACTAGATCTGTTAGGTCCATCTGGTCCAATGTGTCATTCAAAGCCATTGTTTACTTTTTTTTTAGGGGTGTGTGTGTCCAATGGATACATCTATCCATTGATGTATGTGGGGTGTTAAAATTCTCAACTACTATTGGATCACTATCAGTTTCTCCTTTTATTTCTGTTAATATTTGCTTTATATATCTAGGTGCTCCTATGTTGAATGCATAGGTATTTACAACTGTTCTATCCTGTTGTTGGATTGTTCCCTTTATTGTTATGTTGTGCCTTTCTTTGTCACTTCCTACAGTTTTTTGGTTTTTTTTTTTTTAAGATTTTATTTGAGAGAGGGAGAGGGAAAAGTAGACTACCTGCTGATCAGGGAGCCCAATGCAGGAACCCAATCCCAGGCCCCTGAGATCATGACCTGAGCTGAAGGCAGCCACTTAACCTACTGAGCCACCCAGGCACACCCCTACAGTTTTTTAAAATCTATTTTGCACTGCTACTCCAGCTTTCTTTTCCCACTTCCATTTGGATGGAATGTTTTTCCATGCCTTTACTTTCACTCTGTATGTTTCTTTAAGTCTGAAGTGAGTCTGTTGTAGGCAGCATATAGATGGGTCCATTTTTTTTTATCCGTTCAATTTCTCTATTTCTTTTGTAGTATTTATTCCATTTATATTTAAAGTAATTATTGATATGTATCTTATTGACATTTTGTTAATTGTTTTCTGGTTGTTCATGTAGTTTTTCTCTGTTCCTTTCTTCTCTTGCTCTCTTCCCTTGTGGTTTGATGGCTTTCTTTAGTGTTATTCTTAGATGCCTTATCTTTATTTTTTGTGTATCCTAGGTTTTTAATTTGTGGTTATCATTGGGGTATATATAACATCTTACACATATAGAAGTCTATATTAAATTGATGGTCACTTAAATTCAAATACATCCTAAAGCACTAAATTTGTACACCTCCCTCCCCATTTTATGTATGTCATATTCTATGTCATTTTGTCTATCTCTTGACTAATTTTTGTAGATGTAATTGAATTTACTTTGTTTTAAACTCCATATTGGCTTGATAAGTGGTTAACCTATCTTCACTATATTTGCTTTTGTGAACAAAAAAAGTGAAATCTCGTCATAATTTTTTATTTATAGCCTTTACTTTCCATTTAGAGAAGTCCTTTAACATTTCTTGTAAGGCTGGTTTAGTGGTGGTGAACTCCTTAACTTGAGAAACTTTCATCTCTTTCTATTCTGAATGATAACCTTGCTGGGTTGAGTATTCTTGGTTGCGGGGGTTTTTATTGTTTTGTTTTGGGTTTTGGGGGGTTTGTTTGGTTTTTTTTTTTTTTGGTTTTTTCAGCATGTTGAATATATTATGCCACTCTCTTCCGACTTGAAAAGTTTCTGCTGAAAAATCAGCTGATAACCTAATGGGGTTTCCTTTGTATGTAACTATTTTTCTTTTCTCTTGCTTTTAAAATTCTTTTATCACTACTTTTTGCCACTTTACATATGGTGTGTCTTGGTGTGAACATCCTGGGTTTATCTCATTAGGGGCTCACTGTACTTCCTGGATCTGGATGTTTTTCCTTCCCCAGATTAGAGACGTTTTCACTTATTTCTTCAAATAAGTTTTCTGCCCCTTCTCTTGCTTTTGTCCTTTTAGTTCCCTATAATGTACAGATTATTACAATTGGTGATGTTGCTGAGTTCTCTTAACCTATTCTCACTTTTTCCTTTTTGATGTTCATCTTAAGTGCTTTCCATTATCCTTTCAGATTGCTGATCTGTTCTTCATTCTCTAATCTGCTAGATTCCCTGTAGTGTTTTTTTTTTTTAATTCAGTTATTTAGTCTTCAGCTCTGACTGCTTCTCTTATATACATTTCCTATCTCCTCACTGAGAGCATTCATTCTTAAGTTCAGTATCTTTACGACCATTACTTTGAATTCTTCATCAGGTATACTGTTGATCTGTTTCATTTAGCTCTTTTTTACTGTGACTTTGTATGTTGCATTTGGGACATTTCCTCTGTCTTCTCATTTTGTCTATTTATTTCTATGTATTAGGTAGGTCAGCTACATCTGCAGGTCTTAAAAGTAGTGGCCTTGTGTGTAAGAGGTCCTGTGGTGCCATCTAGCACAAACCTTACTGGTCTCCAGAATTATTTACTCCAGGGGCATCCTCTTTATGGGCTGTGTATGACCTCCTGTTAGGGATGAGCCACTATTGCCTTCAGCCCATCCAGCTACAATGATCTGTTTTGCCTACTGTGGGCACACTGGTCAGGGTTTGGTCCTGGCACTATTGAGAGGTCTGTCTGAGGTTTGTTAGTGATTGAGAGCAGCAGTCAGCCTAGCTGTCTGTAATTAGCAACTCTGCACAGTTGTGGGTGCACAAAAGGGCTGGGCTTATTCCCTGCACTACTGAGTGACCAGGCTGCCAGAAATTCAGGCACTGATGTGTGGAGTCATCTCCCTTCTTCTACCTCCAGGGGCAGGAGTCTTGGAATGGTATGGGTCCCTGCAGGGGCTGCCTGCAGAGTATGGTGGGGCAGGAGCTACTTTGGAAGGACAACCTGCTGAGGTAGGCAGGTTGGATGGAGCAGGTACACAGAATACAGGGGCAGGGACTCAGTGCTATCTAGGTAGATGAAGAGTATTAAAATTAGCTCTTGCAAGCCTCCAGCTATCTAGGCTGGGGAAGAGGAACAGAAATGGCTCCCTTTGGCAGTTTTGTTCCAGGCATAATCTCCTGAAGATCCCTGCCCCTCCAGCACACAATTGAATATTAGTTCATAATCTTTTTAACATATATTCCTGGGGTCTTTTCAAACTGCTGCTTCTGTGCTAGTCTCTGGCCAAGTTACTATGCTGGTTCCCTACATGTGGGGACTCATTTTCCTATCATACTCTGGATCTCCTGGTGTTAAGTTCGCTGATTTTTAGTTGCTGAAGTTAAGCCCTGCTGGTTTTTTAAAGCTCCTGAAATTAAGCCCCGCTGGTTTCCAAAGCCAGATGTTAGAAGACTTGTCTTCCCTGTACAGGGGCAGGGACTCAGGGACCCTAATACCTGGGTTGCTTGATGTGAGGTCTGATCCTCTCACTTCTCTGTCATGTCCCTCTCATTTGTGGTTAGTCCCCCTAGGGGTTTGGTTAACAACTATATCTCTGCCCCTTCTACCCTTATCAATGTGGCCTCCAACCTACCATTAACTGTGGAAGGTCTGTTCTGCCAGTCTTCAGGTTGTTTTCAGAGTTAGCTGTTTAAATATAGCTATTCAGTGTGTCCGTGGGAGAGGTGATCTCAGGATCATTCTACTCCACCATCTTCCTTGCGCTCTTGCCAAAAATTCCTATTCTTCATAAAATTCCTGATAAAGGTATTTACTTGGTGGAACACTAGGGTAAGAATCCTTAGAATGTCACTTCTTAGAAATGTACAATAAACAAATAAAAATTAAAAAATGTAAAATGTACAGCCATGTCCAGTGGCCCTGGATATCCCTTATTTAGATTTCTTTTTAGTGTTGGGAAGGACTCAAGCTGGCATGCAGTCCAAGCTTTTCCTTGTTACCAGGGAAAAAAGAGAGCCTAGCTAGTAACTGGCAAAGTCAAGGCCAGAATTCAGGTCTGCCTGTTGGTTTCATTTGGTGTGTCTTCCCATGCTGGATTTTATTTTTCTTATGGGTTTCCTGAACTTTCTAACAGAGCTGATTGTCTAATTTCTGCATCAGAATTGTGTATTTAAAATTATTTATCTCCTTTGATTTTTCTGGGCAAAATAGAAACTATCCCAATTGTTACTAGGCTTTTGTTGGGTCTTCTATGGGTTTTCAAGTCTTTTTTTTTTTTTTTAAATGTAAAGTCTGTTATGAAATTAGCATGTATCAAATAAGATTACTTTTTCAAGGAATAATTCAAGGATCTTAGGAAAATAAAGAGACTATATTTAAAACAGTACAATTAACAATCTCCAAAGACAGAGCTCCTAAATAGTCATATAATTGATGTTTCATAAAGTCCAGAGATATTAGATAAAATTCTGTACATGGAAACCCATCGATACTCTTGCCAATTTTTGTGTTCTAAATTTCAAATCTAAAACACCTCTTTTCTTAAAAAGAGAAACATAGGATTTATTTCCCAAAGAACATATTTGACAAATATTGTGTGCCAACACAATATGGTGTTGGCTGGTGAATCCTGGAGTTTGTAGTTAGTAAACTTAAACCTGAGCCACTCATCTTGATGCTTGTCCATATACTTTCTTCTTGTACAGGGAACCTGGTTCTCTCAATCACAGCCGATTGTACCAGATAACCCAGTCACAGGATTGAGTAATCAGCAACCTGGATTAAAAATTGAGCTGGACCAGAATGCTCTTCAAAGAATTTGAAACTATAGAGTATAAGGCAGACAGCTGTGGCAGCTGAGATTAAAAATTATAAAGAAAACTCAGGAGTCACCATGGGTTAGTTAAAAGCTGAAGCTGACTTATGAGGTCAGTAATAAGCAGGGAGAAGAAAAGGTTCAGATGAGCAGAGAGAAGTCATTGGCAAAACTTTGAGAAAGATCAGTGTTAGCTATTGATAATGATTTCTCAGTTCCATTTGCCATGATACTCTACCTTAGAGATGCTCATGTATATAGCCATGACCAAGCACATGAATTTCTTCATGTCTCTATCTTTGTAGAATGCCCATTTCTTAAAGTCTATGTATGTCTCTCTTCCTTGTAACCAAAGGAACACTAAACAAAACACTAAAAACAAATCCTTTGTCATCCCTTATATTAAAATAGAAGAAAATGTGAAGAGCTTTAGAGTATCTTGATTACGTTAATAAAATGTTTACCTTGGTTCAAAATTGAAAGATTAGAGCAAATTGATTACCCTGCAAAGGTTATTAAAGTTTATAAATAGGAAACATTTCACATCAAAAAAAGCACATGGAAAACATGAACTTTGAGTCAAAACACAGTAGAAACTAGAAAAGTTTCCAAGTAAAGTTTTTCTATGTTTAAGAACACAAAACAAATTTTTCATTTGTTTTTCAAATGTGTGGGTCTCAATAGCTATGTAATCCATCTGTTTCTGATTTATTTACACTTATCGAAATGTTTTATAAAAATTGTCCAAGAAGTACTTTGAATCTCTTTTATGAGCATATTTAGCCTTTCTTAGAAACAGGTCTGTTTGCCAACAGCAAGTGAATTTGTACAACAAAACATTCAAATTTGGGTGAAAACAAAATAAAAGATCAAGTTAGTTTCTTGGGAGGGAAAAGGCAGTACATATAACTTTCAGACACTAGGCTTGATATAGTTGTTAGAGGAATTTCTTTATTTCCTTGGCTTCTCAGGAGAGAAGTTCATTTGGGTAAGTAGGAAATAATTTATTGTTTTAAATCTTCCTTCATTGAAATTGTGATGATGAGTGAAAGCTCATTCACCAGTTAGAATAATTGCATATTTTGTTCAGTGGCCTTACTGGAAAAGACATAAATGTCAATAAAATAATGTACTTGACAGATTTTTTGCCTGCCTTTAATCATATGAAAGCATTTAGAGAAATTGGTAATTAAAAAAAAAAAAAACTTGAACAGTTTGCTCAATATATCACTTCAACACATTTATTAAGCACCTATTATGTGGCAGGCATTATTCTATAAGGAAACAGCAATCAACAAAACAATCCCTGCTTTGGGGGATTATAGTCTCAGAAGACAGACAAAAAATGTAAAATGTAAATTCTACCATATGTTAAGGTGTTAAATATTAAGGGGAAAAATCAGAATAAGGGAAGTTAGGAGTATGGCATATAGAGATGCGATTTTAAATACAGGCCACATTATGAGTTGTCCTCAAAGAGGAATAAAAGCATAGGATAAAAGTGAGTGTATAAACATTTGGGAAAGAGCATTCGAGAAAGGAGGAATAGTCCTTGCTAAAGCTCTGAGGTAAGAATGGACCTGGTGTGTTCAGGAACCACAGTGACTGGAGTGGAAAAATTGAGAGTATTGGCAAGTGAGCTAAAAAGTGAGCTAAAAAGATTAGTGAGCTAAAAAGATAGCTGGGATGGGGGTTTATAGTTCAGTGCTTCTCAAACTTTAATGGACATGTGAATAACCTGGGCTCTTATGAAAGTGAAGATTCTGATTTAGTAGGTGTGCAGTGAGGCTTGAGATAGCCCCCAGGTGGTACTAATCCTGCCAGTCCATGGACCATTCTTCAAGAGGCAAGGTTGTAGGCCATTGAAAAGGATGCTGGCTGTAATAGTGAGCAATGAAAAGTCACAGAAGAGTTATCAGAGGAATGATGAGAACCAATGTAGTGCAACAAGTAAAATTCTAAACTTTGTTCACAGGTTAATTTCTTACCACATAAGTCTGGTGTTTCTTCAGTGGGAAGCTTGCAGTTGGGGCAAGGGGTATGGTTGGCTCCCTTACTCTTATTCTGATAGCCCCTCCCTGTCCACCATTTCCCTAGGGAGGATGAGGTTAAAAGCCACAGTGTGGAAAAGGTAAATGGTATCTGAGCAATTGTCATTCTCTCTATATGCTATAGTGGTTGTATCAGAATTTGCAGAGACATGTTTTTGTGGTACTCCATAAGCACCAAAGCACATGTGCCCCTCTTCCCTACTTCTGTACTCTCTCTCTCTAGGTAGAGACAAAGGAAAGGTTTTACTTTATTGGTACTGTCTTTAGTTGACCTTGGTGTCCTCTAGGATTATCAGATGTTCAGAATTTATTATCTTTGGGTTTGATGGATTGAATAGAGTAGAGTCTTTAAAGGTCCCTCCCCAGGCACTAGAGATTTTCCAAATATGGTTTCCTTGACATGGGTAAATATACCTCTCATCATTTGCTTATATCTTTCCTCCCAGCCCAGAAGCAGGCAGTCTTCTCTGGTACAGTCACCTTGCCTCTCTAGAATATCCTCTTAAGCAGAATCAAGGATAATCCCTCAGTTTAACTCTACCACATGGCCCTTATCTGGTCAGTGGAAACACTCATGCATCCTTTGTCCTGGTGTAAATAAGGCAACCCATCTTTCTTCCTCCTCAATCTAAGCAGCCAGCCAGCCATGGTTTCCCCTGGAGATTTTTCATGAAAACAGAGTGATGTTGGCTCACTGAAAGCACCAAACTGATGGGCATGAACCACGCTCTCTGAACCCTTTCATTGAAATCCTTTCACTGGCCTCAAGATGAAGAAAAAGCCTATCTGTTATTTCTCTGTAGACCCAACAATAACTGTCTCAATAGAAATGTTCTCTCTACCCCTTAGCCTCCTGGCGGAGGTGGGGACCACTACAGTTTACAAAATGTAGTTCTGAGGTACCTCTAATTTGTATGTGTAAGACTACATTATTTACAGCTTTGTATAGTAGTTCAGGATAATCAGAGCTCAAATATAACTCCTAATCTTCCAAGAAAACTATCCTCAATGGTCAATTTTAAATGAGTATTTCTTTTTCATTGAGGCAATTCAAATACAACATTAGTTTCAGGTATAAAACATAATGATTCAATTTTTGTATATATTAAAAAATAACCACAGTAAGTCTAGTTAACCTCCGTCATCAACATAGCTAGATTTTTTTTTTATTTCTGATGAGAATTTTTAAAATCTCTCAGTAACTTTTAAATATGCAGTACAGTATTAACTCCAGTTACCATGCTGTACATTACGTCCTGACTTCTTTAGGTAATTTATATCTTTTAACTGTCATGATGGTGGTCCTTTTTTTATTGGAGTATAATTTACAGTGTCATGCTAGTTCCAAGTGTGCAATATGACTCAATAACTGTATACATTTCTCCTCATGTGTCCATCACGATAAGTGTACTCTCTCTCCCCTTCATCCTGTTCACTTATCCCTTCTTACCTACCTCCCCTCTGGAAACCAGGAGTTCTCTGTTTAGGAGTGCATTTTGTTTGTCTTTTTTCTTTATTCTGTTTCTCAAATTCCACATATAAGAGAGATCATATGATATTTATCTTTTATTTCAGTTAGTGTTATATCTTCTAGGTCCATCCATGTTGTCGCAAATGACAAGATCTCATTTTTTAATGGCTGAGTAATATCCCATTGTACATATGTATCACTTCTTTCCCCATTTGTCTGTGGATGGACCCTTGGATTACTTCCATATCTTGCCTATTGTAAATAATACTGCAGTAAACATAGGGATGCACATGTCTTCAAATTAGCATTTTCATTTTCTTTGGGTAAATACCCAGTAGAGGAATTACTGGATCATATGGTGTTTCTACTTTTAATTTTTTGAGAAACCCCCATACTGTTTTCCACAGTGGTGGTACCCATTTACATTCTTAACCAACGGTGCAGGAGGGTTCCTTTTGCTCCACAGCCTTGCCAACACTTGTTTTTTCTTGTCTTATTAATGCTAGCCATTCTGGCAGCTGTGGAGTGGTATCTCATTGCAGTTTTGATTTGTATTTCCCTGATGATTAGTGATGTTGGGTATCTTTTCACATGTCTGTTAGCCATCGTATGTCTTCCTTGTAAAAATGTCTATTTGGGTCCTCTGCCCAAGTTATTTAAGTATTTTGTATATTAGCCCCTTAATGGATATATCATTTGCAAATATCTTCCTCCATTCAGTAGTTGCCTTTTTTATTGATGGTTTCCTTCACCGTACAAAGCCTTTTCATTTTGGTGTAGTCCTAATAGTTTAATTTTGCTTTTGTTTCCCTTGCCTGAGGAGTATATCTAGAAAAAGTGTTTCTATGCCATTGGCAAAGAAATTCTTCCCTATGTTCTAAGAGTTTTAGGATTTCAGGTCTCACATTTTGGTCTTTAATACATTCTGAGTTTATTTTTATATATGGTATAAGAAAGTGGTTCAGTTTCATTCTTTCGCATGTAGCTGTCCAGTTTTCCCAGTACCACTTGTTGAAGAGATGGTCTTTTCCCCCATTGTATATTCTTGTGTTTTTTGTGGTAGATTAATTGACCATATAAGTATAGGTTTATTTCCGGGCTCTCCATTCTGTTCTATTGATATATGTGTCTATTTTTGTGCCACTACCATACTGTTTTGATTATTACAGATTTGTAGTGTATCTTGAAATCTCAGATTATAATACCATCAGCTTTGTTCTTTCACAAGTTACTTTGGCTATTCAGGTTTTTTTTGGGGGGGGAGGGGTTTTTTGTTTGTTTCTGTGGTTCCATACAAATTTTGGTATTGAGTTCTTTAAAACTGTTGGTATTTTGATAGGGATTGCATTGAATCTGTACATTGCTTTGGATAGTATGGAAATCTTAATATTCTTCCAATTCACAAGTTTAGAATATCTTTGCATTTGTTTCACATCCAATTTCTTTCATCAATGTTTTATAGTTTTTGGAGTATAGGTCTTTACCTCCTTGGTTAAATTTAACCCTATGTATTTTATTCTTTTGTATGCAGTTGTAAATGAGATTGTTTTCTTCTTTTCTCTTTTTTAAATTTAAATTTTAGTTAACATACAGTGCAATATTGGTTTCTGGAATAGAATTCAATCATTCACCACTTATAATACCGAGTGCTCATCACAAGGACGCTCTTTAATACCCATGGCCTATCCAGCCCACCCCCACCCACCTTCCTCCATCGACACTCAGTTCTCTATCCTTGAGAGGGAAACAAACCATGGGACTCCTTTTTTCTTTCCCCCCTTCCCATATGTTCATCTGTTTTCCTAAATTCCACATGAGTGAGATCATATGATATTTGTCTTCCTCTGACTTATTTTCACTTAGCATAATACACTCTAGTTCCATCCACATTGTTGCAAATGGCAAGATTTCATTCTTTTTGATGGCTGAGTAATACTCCATTGTGGGTGTAGGTGGATACACATAGATATATATATGTGTGTATATATCACATCTTCATTCATGGAATTGTTAATGTCTTTTTCTGCTACTTCATTATTAGTGTATAAAAATACAACAGATATCTGTATATTTTGTAGCCTGCCACTTTACTGAATTCATATATCTAGTAGTTTTTTGGTGGAGTCTTTAGCATTTTCCATATATTGTTATGTCCTTTGCAATTAGTGACACATACTTTACCAATTTCAATGCCTTTCATTTCTTGTCTGATTGCTATAGCTAGAAATTCTAATGCTATGCCTAATAAAAGTGAAAACAGACATCCTTGTCTTGTTCCTGATTTTAGAAGAGAATCTGTTTTTCACCAGAGTTCTCCTTCCATAGCTATAGGTTTTTCCATATATGGACTTTATTATGTTGAACTATGTTCCTTCTAAACTCACTTTGTTGGGATCTTTTATTATGAATGAATGTTGTACTTTATCAAATGTTTTTTCTGCATCTATTCAGATGATTATATGGTTTGTTAATGTGACATACCATATTGATTTGTGAATATTGAACCACCCCTGCATCCTTGGAATAAATCCTACTTGATTGTTGTGAATGATTTTTTTTTTAAATATACTGTTGTATTTGGTTTGCTAATATTTTGAGAATTTTTGCAACTAAGTTCATTAGAGATATTAGCCTATAGTTTTCTCCTTTTTTGGTAGTGTCTTTATATGGTTTTGGTATCCAGGTAATCCTGGCCTCATAGAATGAACTTGGAAGCTTTCCTTCCTCTTCTACTTTTCTTGGAATAGTTTAAGAATAGGTATTAACCTTTTTTAAATGTTTGGTAGAATTTCACCTATGAAGCCATATAGTCCTGGACTTTTTTTTAAAAATGGTATTTTTGTAAGTGAATCAGAGAAAGACATGTATCATATGATCTCACCGATATGAGGAATTCTTAATCTCAGGAAACAAACTGAGGGTTGCTGGAGTGGTGGGGAGTGGGAGGGATGGGGTGGCTGGGTGATAGACATTGGGGAGGTATGTGCTATGGTGAGTGCTGTGAATTGTGTAAGACTATTGAATCACAGACCTGTACCTCTGAAACAAATAATACATTATATGTTAAAAAAAAAAAAAGGGAGGAAGGGAAAAATGAAGGGGGGGAAATTGGAGGGGAAGACGAACCATGAGAGACTATGGACTCTGAAAAACAAACTGAGGGTTCTAGAGGGGAGGGGTGTGGAGGGATGGGTTAGCCTGGTGATGGGTATTAAAGAGGGCACATACTGTATGGAGCACTGGGTGTTATATGCAAACAATGAATCATGGAACACAACATCAAAAACTAATGATGTAATGTATGGTGATTAATATAATAAAATAAAAAGTATTTTTGAAGTATAATTGGCATACAATGATATTAGTTTTAGGTGTGCAACCTAGTGGTTCAATAATTCTATACATTACAGTGCTCATGATGAGTATAGTTATCTATCACCATACAATGTTATTACATTAACTTTTTCCCTATGCTGTACTTTTCATCCCTATGACTTATTTTATAACAAAGTTTGTGCTGCTTAATCCCCTTCTGTTTTGCACATCCTCACCCCCCTCTCTCATTTGGCAACCACCAGTTTGTTGTCTGTATTTATGAGTCTGTTTCTGTTTCTTGTTTTGTTTTGTTTTTTTTTTTGGATTCCACATATAAGTGAAATTATATATTTGTCTTTCTCTGACTTAGCATATTACCCTATAGGTCTATCCATGTTGTTGCAAATGGTAAGAACTCATTCTACGGCTGAGTAATATTCCATTGTGTATTATACCACGTCTTTATTCATTCATCTATTGATGGACATTTACATTGTTTCCATGTATCTTGGCTTTGGTAAATAATGATGCAATAAACATAGGGGTAAATATATAACATCCTAAATACATAACAGTCTATATTAAGTTGATGGTTGCTTAAGTTCAAACACATTACGTTTAGCACTACATTTTTACTCTAGTCACCATAATTAGGTATATCATGTCCTACTTTACACCTTCTTGACATTGTGAGTCCTTTAACTATTTAGATATTTTTTCCTACTTTTGTCTTTCAATCTTCATACTAGCTTTTATAGTGTTTGATCTACTTCCTTTGCTGTATGTTTGCTTTTACCAATGAAATTTTTTTCCTTTAGTTTTCTTCTAGTTATGGCCTTTTCTTTCCCAGCTAATGAACTCCCTTTAACATTTCTTGTAAGGCTGGTTTAGTAGTGATGAACTCCTGTAACTTTTGTTTTTCAGGGAAACTTTACCTTTCAATTCTGAGTGCTAACCTTGCTTGATAAAGTATTGCTGGTTGTAGGTTTTTTTTTCCTTTCAGAATTTGAATATATCATGGCACTCCCTTTTGGCTTTCAGTGTTTCTGCAGAAAAATCAGCTGATTTATGTGTTGTTTGTTTTTTGTATGTAACTGTTTGCTTTTTTTTTTCTTGCTGCTTTTAAGATTCTCTATTTTTACTATTTGACATTTAAAATATTATGTGTCTTGGTGTTGACCTCTTTGGGTTCATCTTGTTAGGGACTCTCTGTGCTTCCTGGATCTGGATTTTTTTTCCTTCCTCAGGTTAGGGAAGTTCTTAAATAAGTTATCTGCTTTTTTGTCTCTTCTCTGTCTTAGATCCCTATATCAATATTAGTACACTTGATATTGTCCCAGAGGTCCATTAACCTATTCTCATTTTTCTTCTTGCTGTTCAGCTTGGGTGCCTTCCATTACCCTGTTCCAAATTGTGGATCCATTTTTCTACATCCCATAATTCACTGTTGATTCTTTCCAGTGTATTTTGATTTCAGTTATTTTCTTCAACTCCGATTGGCTCTTTTCAATCTCTTTATTATTCTCACTGAGCTCATCCACTCCTCTCTCATATGACCATTACTTTGAATACTTTTTATCAGGTAAATTGCTTATCTCCATTTCTGAATTTGTCGTCTTTCACTTGAAGCGTATACCTCTGTATCCTCATTTTTATCTTCATTTCTGTGTTTATGTCTTTGAATTAAGTGGACCATCTATGTCTCCTGGGATAGAAGGAAGGGCCTTGTATAGGAACATCCTCTGTGTAGACTTTGTGTGCCTGGTATATCTTTGGCTGGTTGGCTAGAGCTGTAGCAGGTGTGAGCTGGGGGTCCTGGGGCATTCTGATTTGGGGTCACCCTGGTGGGACAGCTGGAGCTGAAGTAGGTGTAAGCTGAGGGGTCCTTGGGTGGTCTGCTCGGGGGTGAGCATGGCAGGCTGGCTGGAGCTGAAGTGAACATGAGCTGGGGAGTCCTAGGACACTCCATGCAGTGGGCTCCCTGGCCAGATGGCTGAAGCTACAGTGGGTGCAGGCTGGAGGGGCTCAGTGTTCTCTATGTGGGGTCAAAGGGGGTACCTTGGTAAGTGATCTAGAGTTGATATAGATATGGGTCTGGAATGTCCTGGGTGTTTTTCACTTGTATTGCCTTGGAAACATAGCTGAAGCTGTAATGGGCACTGTCCAGGAATGTTCCAGGGTGTGCCACACTGGGTCCACCTTGATGAGATGGCTATTGCTTACCTGGGCATAGATTGGGGGTGGGGGGAGAACACTGCTTTGGCATGGCAGTGCGGGCTAGGGTTCTGGACTCACTGAGGTGGCTGTTCAGCTTTGGTGTTTGGACCCTACTTC
This sequence comes from Eumetopias jubatus, assembly GCF_037043125.1. Lineage (NCBI taxonomy): Eukaryota > Metazoa > Chordata > Mammalia > Carnivora > Otariidae > Eumetopias > Eumetopias jubatus. The sequence continues at coordinate 165,616,721 of NW_028274810.1, forward strand.
TCTCTAAGCTATGCAGGTGGGAGGGGGATCATAAATAATAGCACTAGCTAGCACCTCTGACCCTAGAGAGTTTTATTGCAGTTCCTCCACCATTTGGAAGATGCTCCAGGGGCTGATTCCTTTCATTTCAGTTGCCCATATAAACATAGCACTTTTTTTTTTTCTTTTGTGCTCCAGACCAGATGACTCTGATCCCAGTCCCTCCCTGCTATCCTTCCCCACTGCAGTTCACAGCAGCATCAGGGATAGGGTTTTCATCCTTGCTGTGTCTCCATCTCTCCTTTTGTTCTCTATATAGTGCATCTATCCTTTGTTGTGTAGAAGCTGTTTAGTCAGCCCTCAGTTCTTCAGGAGGAATTGCTTTATATGTAGGTATACATTCAGTGTGTTTGTGGAGGAGGTCAGTTCAGGGTCCTTCTACATTGCTATCTTGGATTCTTTTACAACACCAATGACTGACTTACAACTAGAAGTTTGCCCCTTTTGATTCCCTTCACCAGTCTCACCCACCCCTCCCCATTTCTGGCAACTAGCAATCTGTTCTCTGTATGTATGAGCCTATTCTTTTGTTTTAGATTGCACATATAAGCGAGATCCCATAGAATCGGTCTTTGACTTATTTCACTTAGCATGAAGCCCTCAGTATTTCTCCATGTTGTTGCAAATGGCAACATTTCTTTTTTAATTAAATATTCCATTGTACATATATACCAGATTTTCTTTATCAATTGATGTTCATTGATGGACACTTAAATTGCCTCTTTGTCTTGGCTATTGTAAATAACACTGCAATGAACATGGAGTGCATATATCTTTTAAGTTAGAGTTTTCATTTTCTTTGGGTAAATACCCAGAAATGGAATTGCTAGATCATATGGGAATCCTATTTCTAACTTTTAGAAACCTCCACGCTGTTTTCCATAGTGGCTGCACCAATTTACATTCCTATCAACAGTGGGCAAGGTCTCCCTTTTCTCCACATCCTCACCAACACTTGTTAATTCTTTTTGATAATAGACATTCTAACAGGTGTGAAGTGATATCTCCTTGTATTTTGATTTAAATTTCCCTGATTAGTGATGTTGAGAACCTTTTCATATACCTGTTGGCCATCTGTATGCCTTCTTTGGAGAAATGTCTACTCAGATCCTCTACCGATTTTTAATCAGATTGTTGAATTTTTGCTATTGAATTGTAGGAGTTCTTTATGTATTTTGGATATTAACTCCTTAGCAGATATGATTTGCAAATATTTTCTCCCATTCAGTAGGTTGCCTTTTCAACCATTTTGTTGGTTTGCTTTGCTGTGCAAAAGTTTTTTAGTTTAATATAGTCCCACTTATTTTAGCTTTTGTTCCTTCTGCTTTTGATGTCAAATCAAAAAAAAAAAAAAATCATTGCCAAAGCTAACGCCAAGGAGCTTACTACCTTGGTTTTTGTATAGAATTTTTATGGCTTCAAGTATATTGTGTTCAAGTCTTTCATCCATTTTGAGTTTTGGGATATGGTGTAAGAAAGTGGTCCAATTTTATTAGTTTGCATGTGGCTGTCCAATCTTCCCAGCACCATTTATTGAAGATGCTGTCCTTTCCCCCTTTTATATATTCTTGGTTCCTTTGTCATTAATTAATTTACCTTACTGCATGGATTTATTTCTGGGCTTTCTATTCTGTTCTGATCTATGTGTCTTTTTTATAATATAAATAATATATATAATTTAATAATATAGTATTTTGTATATTATGGTATTTTATACACTACAGTATAGTAATTTTGATTACTATAGCTTTGTAACACAATTTGAAATCAGGAAGTAGAATCCTCCAGTTTTGTCATTCTTAAGATTTCTTTGGCTATTGAGTTTTTCATTATTCCATACAAATCATGGGATTCTTTGCTCTCTTAGCAGAAATTCCATTAGAGTTTTGATAGAGATTTCATTGAATATATAGATTGCTTTGGATACTATTGACACTTTAACAATATTCTTCCAATCCATGAGTGTGGAATACCTTTGCATTTAATTGTGACTTATTTTCATTCATTGTTGTCTTATAGTTTTCAGAGTATATATCTTTTATCTCCTTGGTTAAATTTATTCGGGGCATTTTATTCTTTTTCATGCAATTTAAGTTGGATTTTACTAATTTCTGATAGCTTGCTGTTAGTGTAGAGAAATACAGATTTTTATTTATTGATTTTTATATCCAGAAACTTTATTTTCTAGAAACTTCAATGAGTTAATTTATTAGATCTCACAGTCTTTTGGTGGAATCTTCAGGATGTTCTATATATAATGTCATCTGCAAATAGTGACAGTTTTACTTTCTGAATGCCTTTTGTTTCACCTAATTTCTCTGCCTAGGACTTTCCAATATTATATTGTATAAGTGTCAAAAGTGGGCATCCCTGTCTTTTTATGGATCTTAGAGGAAAGGTTTTTAGTTTTTCACCATTATGTTAACTGTGGGTTTGCCATATATGGCCTTTACTGTGTTGAGGTCAGTTCCCTCTAAACCCACTTTGTTGAGTTTTTATCACAAATGAATGTTGATTTTTGTCAAATGTTTTTTCTGCATTTATTGAGATGGCCATGGTTTTTATCCTTCATTTCACTGATGTGGTGTACCCTATCAAATAATGAGATAAAACCCTCAAAGATAAATATCAAAAACCCCAACATCTGCCCTTTTGCATTGTGATTTGATGTGTAATGATGCAAGCCTAAAATTAAGAAAACTATAGAAGATATCATAACCTTGGCACTTATAAAACATCGAACATGTTTCTTAACCTTACAAATTCTAATGTGGCTGATATTTGTGTTTTTGAAAAGAAACCTAATGCAAAAGGAAAAATGTCAAGTATAGCTAAAGGAGAATAAGGATACATATGAGCAGTGAATTGTGCATTCTAACCAAATGGAATGTGTTAGGGCTTGCTAACTAGATTATTTGCAGATTTCCTCTTTTTTTTTTTTTTTTTTTTTTAAACCACCACTCACCCAGAAGTCATCATCTAAATTTGGACAGTGGTCAAGCTGTCTTAATTACCTACTCCTTTTCCAGCTTTAGTTCCTTCTGTTTACTCCACCATCAACACATAATTGCCTGTGGCAGTTCACATACATTCTGATCTCTACTGGGTAATCTGATATGAAAAAATATGAATAGCTCATTTGACTCTTCAGAAATAGGCATATGTTATATGATAAACACTTGATTTAATGTAGAGCTCCTTCCCATCCTTACCCATTCCAGATAAAGCTATTCTTAAAATGCTGAGATTGCCCATTAAGATCCACAGTCACAATATACTTGACAAGTAAATCCTTTTACAAGGAGTAGGAAACTGTGAGTCATCATAGTGTATGTATACTATATAACCCCAAACCTCAGCAGCTTAAAGCAATAAATTTATTCTCATATTGCATGTTCAATGCAGATTTTCAAGGGGCTTTGTTCCACGTGGTCTTCACTCCAGGGCTTAAGCTGACAAAGGCTCCTTTTAAATACATGCTTCCATGATTGCAGAAGCAAGGAAAAGTAAAAAATCATGTGCTGGCCCTGCCCAGAAATATCACCTGTCACTTCCACTCACAGATCATTGACAAAGTAAGTCACATGGCCACAACCAAGCTCAATAGTGCAGAATGCAGAACCTCCCACAGGTAGGGATATGACATAACTTTGAACAAGAAGACAGCTTCCATGATGACAATCTAGTTCAGGAGATAATCTGCAAGAATAAATATTTCAGCAACTAATAAAAGATGACAGGTGACAGCTTATGACAATATAGCTCCTGATATGTAGCATTAGTTGGAGTCTTTGAGGGGTTCCAATAAATGACATGTGGCTCCCCATATGGGTGTTGAGTTGACTTAGAAAAAGGCAAGAGTCAGCAGTTGAAACCAAAATGTCACCATTATTAATGAAGGCTAGATAGAAGACACAGCTCAGGAAGAACCAACTACTTTCTTCTCCTTTAATCATATGTTGGGACAGCCCACACTAGAGAAAGCTTGAGTCCACACATGGATTACACTTAGGCCTCTGCTTCCTATTGGTCCAAAAATAGCAGAATAACCATACCCCACATCCTCAAGTTCTATGGTATTTTCACTCCATCTAACTGAGAAATGTGGACCAATGACAAATGCTCACTAGCAGAATGCTCATTCTGCCTCTTTGCACAGAAGAAACAAGAAGCCCCCTAGACAGGAATATTAAGCTCTTTTCATATGGAAGAAAGAGAAAGGATTCCTGTCTCCACTATACACTGACTTAAATTACTAGGATTTTTGTTTTTTGTTTTCTCTTTCTTGGAGTTGTAAACTCCTCATAGGACTAGCATCTTGCGTATTATTAAAGCTCTATAAAAAAAAAGTCAAATACTTGTTGAATGTCATACTATTGTATAACAAATAATCACTTCAAGATAATAATCATAGTAATAATAGCTACCTTTACTAACAGAAGAATTTTGTACAGACTTCTTATAAACATTATCTGTCAAATGTGATCATTCACTTCATAATTTAGTGGAACTCCATCTTTAAAAGTAAAAGAGAATGAAAGCTTTGTGATAATATCATACATCATTAAGAAGTTTCCAACAGCTAGATGGTCTTGCGTAATATAGAATTGAAAGTATGCTAAGGGAAAAAAATTAGTAAAAAAATTTATTACCTACCCACTCCAAGCAGCAGAAGAAAAACACACATGCATACATAATTTCCAAGTTAAAAAGACAAAAGCATTTTTATCCAAGAGATGAGGGATGACACAGAATGCTATAAAATAAATTTATGGCAAGACACATTAAAATGGCAGCATTTGAATTATCAAACTGAAACTAGCATACTTTAATATTTTACTTTATGAAAAGGAAAATATTTTAGTACAACAAAACCAGGGCTTATATATTCCAAATCTGTGCTGGTAGCTGACCAGACTGAGAGCTCAAATAAAATTTACCTTCATTGTCTTTTCAGTAGAGACACATTTTTGTCATGTGCTAATCCATAACTTAAAACTTTAGTAAATTAGTAATTAATAGCATTAGTAATTACTAAACTACTAATAATATTAATACCCAAGAATAACATTCAAACAACTAACAATATGAAGTGTTGTTGCTATGGAACTCCTAGAACTCCTGCATTACCAGTGGAATAGGAAATGGTACAGCTACTTTGGAAAACAGTTTGGCAGTGTCTTACCCACCACACCTTACATATACACCCTACATACATCATACAACCCAGAAATTTCACTAAGTTTTTACACCAGAGAGATGAAAAAAATGTTTGCAAAAATACTTCTGTTATAATGTCCATTGCAACATTATTCAAAATAGCCAACAACTGGGAATAAAAACCTCTAATTTCCATTAACTGATAAATGTATAAACAGAATTGGAATATTATCCCCCACTGACAATGAACAACTACTAATAAACACAACACAAATGAGCCTCAACATTATGCTAAGTAAAAAACGTCAAATGCAAAAGACTACATTTTCACTTCATTTATGTGAAATTCCAGAAAAGGCTAACTATAGTGAAGAAAAGATGGCTTGAAAGCAGTGATGAAAATTTTCTGTATCTTGATTGTGGTAGTAGTTACACAAGTGTACATAACTGCAAAAGTTCATCAGCCTGTACACATAATAGGTGAATCTTCTTTTGTGTAAATTACATCAATAAATCTGGGAGAAGGTAACTTCACTAATCAAATATAAAAAAATATAGTCTTCTATAGAAATATTTAAAATCATAAAATTTTTAACATAGAGTATATTAAAAATTCCAAAAAACTTCAATCATATTTTCAGGCATATATGATATGAAAAGCATTTAAGTAAATGATAAAAGAATAATGAATATTAGGGCCAAATAATGAAAATTAAGGCCATTAGAGTTGATGGATCTCTGTATATACAGTGCTTTGAAAAAAACTGAAGTATTATATAAACACAAACATACCAGAAACCAAAACTACCTGAACTTCTACAATGCTGTTCTGTAATGCTAAACTTAACACTTCCCTAAACTCTCCACCTTCATCCCCTAAACTACCCATGGGAAACTTCTCTAATGGCAATTCATTTAGTAGCACTAAGTGTGGATTTGTAACACACTTGTATTTTGTAAACAAAATATTTTCAAATACAGAAAGGAAATATTTTGAAAATCAAATACATAAAACTAAGGTATTTCTTATATAATCAGAGTGTCTACTAATAAACTGTGTTCACAGTGGAAAGACTAAGATCAATACATCTTGGGTTTATACCCCACCAACTTCATTTAGAAAAAAATCTGTAATCCATTTAATTCTTAAATCCCACTACTAAAACCTCAGCACTGTTTTTAAAAAATATTTTTAAATATAACAATCACAAAAAATGCAATTTCACACCAAAGGAAATGACAAAAAATGTACAAGATGTCCTTTCTATAAAATGTCCAGACCATACTCAAAGCCCCATAAAGTGGTTCGAGAAAACCTACATCAGTATCTTGGAATATACATGAGAATTTTCATTTCTTACCTCTTTAAAAAAATCAGTATTATCTTTTAAGTTATCAAATGCAAGCTAAATTATGAACATATCCACCCAATAGCTGGAAGGATCCTGATATTGAGCACTGTTGCTTTCTAGGACTTCATTATGACATTTTACTGATGGTAGTAATATTTGAGAGACTTCTTAATGATGTATGATCTTATCACAAAGCTTTTATTCTCTCTCCAGCAGCGTGCATGGATGCCAGGAGACTACAAAATGTCTTTTTGGTTCTCCCACAGGTAACTCATATTTATCATGTTCTAAAGCAAACCCCTTATCTCTTCACTATCACTACCCTATATCTGCTCTTTATAATTGACACCACTCTCCACTCAGTTGCCCAAACCAGAAAACTGAGCATCATTCTCAACAATACCTCCTCGTTCAGTCCTTCTATCCAAGCAAACACTAGGGCAGATTGTACCTCCTATCTCTTAAAACTGTCTTTTCTCTACTTCCCTATTCCTATCACCATCACTTCTTGCCTAGATTACTATTTTGGCATTCTAAGTGATCTTTCTGCCTCCACTCCCTTCTCACTGATTCACTCTTCACAGTGTAGCCGGAGTAATTATGCAAAGACTTAACTACAAGCATCTTGCTTCCTTCAGGAAGTCATCCCTGAATCCCCATGTTTCAGTGAGTTGCCTTCTGTGCACCTAGGGTATTCTGTAGTTCCTTGATCATGGTACTAATCACACTTCATTTTATGGACTGCTTATTTGTATCTCCTGCTAGACTGAATTATATAGGGACAAAAACTCTGCCGCTCTTAATAACTTTTGCAGCCCTAGTGACTTGCAAAGTTTTGTACTGATAGTAGGCACACATTAAATATTGAATCAGTGAATGAATAGATGAATAATTTCTAACAGAGCCATTGAATAAACAGATTAGGAAGCAGTAAAATTAGAACCTACCCCACAGGAACATGATTTAAGATGTGTAACATGTTCAGGATTAAAATGAAGCCTTTCTTAGGCAGATCAGATGGAGAACATTGACCATATAATGGCCTAGCTTAGTACCATAGACTAATTTGGAAGAGACATACCTGGACATTGAGCAGTAGCAATGGGTCTGATTAATGAAACATGGCCCCAGTCATTCTGGATAACTTGGCCACCAGTAAGCCCAACTGGTCTTCAAGTGCCAAGCCGTTATCTTTTATCTGGTTCACAAGTGTCAGCACTGGGGCATCTACCAGTGAGCTCTCACAATATTCCAGATAGGCTTAGGTCTCATTAGGAAGGATTTAATCATCTATGAACTTGGTACTACTTCCTTGCCTGGAATTTACTTTATTTACTGCGATCCTATTTCTCCCCAACTTTGGAACTGAGGTTTTGACTCTATTTTTGTATCTTATGTGGGAATCCATCTACATTTTCCACCCCATAGTATGTTTCTCCTTACTTATAGCAAAGCAATGTAAAGATGTCTTGAAAATGTAAGTCTAGATGCTACTGGAAAAAAAAAAAAACTTTGCATAGATAACTATACAGACTAGTACTAGTATATTACTTCTATAAACAGAGCATCCAAAATGAAGGTATTAGACTCAGACAGTTTTTCCACAGGGTACCTGTGTTTCAGAAAAGATGAAAAAAAAGTCACTCTCTCTTCTTCCAAAAAAGTGCAATGGGATGTATGGAAGAAAAAAATGAAAGATACTGAAAAGAGATATTTTGTCTGATTATGAGGGCCTTTCACATTTCCTACTCGTGAGTTAAGATTTCATTGACTAGACAAAATATAATTAGGAACATTTATCCAGAAAAATGGCAGCAGATTAACTCAAATCTTAGGAGGATGTTAAGCACTGTGTATATAAAACTAAGGAGGAAGCCTACCATAAAGCCGGTTCCAGAATTATTTAGTTTTGGGGATAAAAAAACTGTTCTAATGAAGTGCCCTTTCTCAAAAAAAATTGTTTTTAAGAGGAATTATTTTACCTTATTTTCTGTTTTTGTTGACTAAAAGAAGCCATTTAAAATGATGGAGATTAGTGAATCCCATTTCCCTAAGCTTGTAACATCAGTTGCTTAATACTACAAAGGAAGAAATGGGAATTTAAGAGAATTGTTCATATAAGGGCAACTTTGTCACATCATTATCCTCAGCTTATTAGATTTATCAGGATCATATTAAATACACATTGATACTTAGAATATTTTGGTATTTCTTTCTCTACCTGGTGAAGGACACCTTTTGGGACTGAAGTCATTTTGTCAACAAGCTGAGAGGGAAGGCTGAAAAATAAAACCATGGGAGCTCCAAAATATCTTGGGACTTCTGTAAACACTAGCAAATAACATTCATATGTTCTTATATTTTAACTCTGCCCTAGAGTTGATTATTCTTTTTTTTTAATTGTTATGTTAGTCACCATACAATACATCATTAGTTTTTGATGTAGTGTTCCATGATTCAGTGTTTGTGTATAACACCCAGTGCTCCATGCAGAACGTTCCCTCCTTAAGACCCATCACTGGGCTAACTCATCCCCCCAGTCTGTTTTTAAAAGGATGGAGATGAACAGGCTCATATACCTTGATGCAGAATTATTTATGAACAAATATATTACATTGGCTTGGATTATAGAGCAGAACATGCAATGTTCCCTAACTTTTGTAATTGTAATTGAAAATTGAGCCATAATCTGTCCTTATGCTTTCATAAGCAGTCATAATAGAAGTAATATTCAAGAAGCAAAAATACTAAAGTAAGTTCTGTACTTCATCAGAGAGAAAAAGTTAATATAACAAGATAAAAATGATCTTTTATCTTTAACCAAAACAAATGGAAGAGTAACTGGATATTTCAGTTCAAAGTAATCAATCAACCAATGATGGCTTGAAAATGGTTTTGCTTTTATTGCTGCAGCAGGTCATTCTGACAGCCTTGAACTCACCAGATAATTACACAACTCCTCATGTTGTGTACATGCATCCAGGATAAATGTGAAGGCTTTGTAGGCACTCAATAAAGAAAATGAAATCTCCAAAGAAATGGCATTTAGAGTATAAAATCCTTCTTCCCTCTGACAGGATAATAGGTGTTTTTATTTTTAATAATTCATGAGTGTAAATGTATTAGCAATTTCTTAAACAGACTATCTTCATTATAAACACAACTTTAAAATGACCACACATACTCTTTGCATCTCATTTATACTTAACATCAATAAAAAGGACCCATTTTAATGCTGTTGGCCACTAAAAAATCTGTGACCTAAGCAAAATTACAACTCACTCCAAGGACAGGATGGCTCTGCTCTAAGTCTTTTGGCAAAGTCCAGGATTTTAATGACCTTAAACAAGCAGGGCGGGCAGTCACATTGCCTGAGAACTCCAGAGCTTTTGCACAGTTTATTCTTGTTGAAGCAAGCTAAGGCAAAAGCTTTGGCAGCAATCTTGACATGGGGGCAAAGTGTTTCAAGTGGTTATTTTTCTGCATGTAACTCTTTACGGCTGGGTTAAAAAAAGGAGGATGTTTATAGAGCACTTTGGGATATTGTCAGATCTCTTTCCCTGGGTATAGTACAAAGGAAGGAGTCCTCAGCTGGCATTTTTGTACCTAAGTCCTTATAAGAACATGAATAGAAAGTGCATGCTTGTTGGGGGTAGGTTATAACTTCCGGAAAACTGATTAATCTTTTTTCTTGGAGTCCTTCAGAAGTTAGAAGTGGGGACAGGGAGAGAATCACTGCCTACCTGTCATCCCCACTGTGAGAAGGTCCATGTTCCAAAAGAGAATAATCACTTTAAACATCTTTGGTTTTCAAACTGTGGATTAAAGAACCAAGAGTAAGATGGTATATAAATGATCAAATAAAAATAAGCTAATGACATTAAGAAAGCCATCTGCAACATCAGAAACCATGGTGGGACTTGAGGCAAGGAAAACCCACCATTTCAAGGTGCCCATTGAAAGTGTTACTGGAAGGAGGGAATAGCAGTATATGATACTTCCCAATGCCATCCTCCCTGCAGACTAGTACAACAGATATAAATGCCAGGATCAGCTCTTCAATTTCACAGGAGGGAATCCTGGTGAAAATTTGTTTATTTAAAGTACTAAAGGAATAACTATGCCACAACACAACCTAGAATTCATCAAAAATATTGAGACTTCCAATAGAAACATAATTAAAATTTTTTCAACAGATGAAGAAAGATGAAAGAAAACATGCAATAACTTTTTAATGGCTGTTTTTTACATATCAATGAGCTAAATATTGAAGATAAAACCATTCACAGAAATATAATTCCTGCCTTCTCAGAACTCTAGGGACTATATCAGCATGGCTGTTGTAAAAATTCTGTGAAGACTAATAAAAACTGTATGTGACTAGTTGCGCAACTCTGATTAATTTCAGCAAACATCCTCATTCAAGGTAAAGTTGCTGTCCTCTGGGATCTTTCCAGATTATTAGAGATCTATGCCCAAATAGGAAAGGTAACCGGTTAAAAAGAACACATAAGGTACATAAAATTACAGATATACGTCAAAATGAGAATGTATCTCCAATGGGAAGATGATTTTTATGAAGATTCTACTTTAACAGAGTCTTGGAAGATAGATGGAATTTTGTGGAAGAACAGAATAGAAGCATGGGGTGGAAGTCAGAGAAAACTCTTTTAACCGATCAAGGTCAACGGTAACAGATAGAATCCTCAAGAGCAGACCCTTTTCAGATGTTTCAGGGCCGCTCAAACTTGTTGAGTCATAGAAATGCCTTTCCCTTCTTTTGTCTTTTAATGCATCATTCTCTTCCAACTTTCCTCTTAACCACTGGTGGCTCATTCTCCTATTACTGCTCCTCCACCCCACCTTTGTTCATGTCCTAATGTTGCTCTTCTTCAGAAGTCCATTCTTAGCTCTTCAGTCTTCTCACCCCACATATTCTCCCAAAGCAAACTCAGTTTCCATGACTTTCTTTTCTATCCATATACTAATGACTCCCAGATCTATAACTTTAAAACCAAGTCTCCCCCACTGAACTCCAAACATATATTCCTTATTCTATATCTTTATATGGATATTTCAAATTCATTCAAGCACATGACCAAATGGGAATTTTTCTTTCTCTGTCAAGGACTGTGCTGCTTCTCTGGTGTTCCCCATCTTAATAAATAGCTTCTGGCCAAACCTGCAATCTTGGTGTCATCACTGACTTCTTTGTTTCTTGTATCCCCATTACCCTCAGGAAATACTCAAATGTGAAATTATTTACTTCTCTCCATTTCCACTTGCCCCCATTTTCATCTAAAGCACCATTATATTTCACCTGAGCAGTTTTAAGAGCTGGCTCCCCAACTCTAGTTTCATACCTTTTAAGTCCTCCTCTGTCCTGCAGCCGGGAAGATAATATTAAAATCTAAAGTTGTTCATGTCATTCCCTGCTTAAAACCCTTGAATGGTTTTTCCATTATATTTAGCATGCTTATGTTCATTAACACAGCATTTAAAGCTTTCTGCAACTGGCCCCTGCCTAGCTCTCATTTCTCACCATTTCCCCCCTTTCATACTCTAAGATCAAGCATGCCAAATTTCCATTGGTTTTTTGAAGACTATACTTTCTCGCTAGTCCATGATGCTCCACTTTGTATATGCTGTTCTCTCTATCCCTCCCCCATTCCCACCATACATCTTCTGGTTAATTTATTTCTTCAGGTCTCAGCTGAAACATCACTTTCACAGGAACCTCTATTCACAGTGCAATTACAATCCCTGTAATTACATTTTTTGGTAATGCTCTTCACAATTTATTGCATTTATTGTAAATGTCCGTTATCCCCAAATATAAGTTTCTTTAAGTCAGTTCATAGGTCTACTTTGTTCAAAACTATATCCCCAGAATCAAGTGCATATTCTGGCACAAAGTAGTAGGAATTCCATGCATTTATTGTTCAATGAATAAAGGATACTCTAGTTTTATGGTAAGAGCCTTGGGGGAAATACAGAGCTATGCTAGAAAGGTAGGTTGGAAACAAATTGTAAAGAGCCTTTAATGCCATATTAAAAATGTAGATCTTATCTAGAAATATGGGGACCCATTCACACAACATCCAAATTCTAATGAGGCAAGAAAATGTGGCAGATTTGAAGCAGCCTGCCTAGAAGAATCTAGAAAAGCTGATGCAGATGTTATAAAATGATACTCATGAAAGTTCTTTAGAGTGCTATTTATATTTCCCTCAGACTCCAAGTTATAAAGTTAAAACCTGGCTTAAGGACAAAAATTTGCTGTTAAAATTGGCTGCTTCTTCCAAAAATAAAATTGATTTTTGAGCAAGTAAAGTGACCATTTTGACCAGGACCATTTGTGTATGTATGCTCGTGTGTGAGCATTGTGTGTCTTAATTTTTAGGCCCCATCTCCTAGCCTATAAAATAGTTTTGTTTGCATATGTGTACTATAAGAACTAAGTTAAGCTTGCTCCCTTTCCAGTCTTTTCAATGTGTACCCTAACTCCTAGCCACATGGTTCTGTGGAGTCCCATGAATTTCCGACACCTATTCTTTCTGTCAAGAATATCTTCCATGCTTGCTACTATCCTTCATGTCTTCCTAGACCTCATTTGAGTCTCCTGTGAAAACTTCCTGAACTTTTACTCTTCACAAAATGAATCCCTCTCTCCTTTCTGTTCTCAACGAAATATGTGTACCACTATGTTAAAATTGCTTTATATTTGCTTATCGTGTGCCCAGTGACCCCATTATATTGAGTTACTTTAGTCAGAGAATCCAAGAGAGACTTTATTCAACTGTGATTCCCCCAAACAGCACACTTGTGAGCTTGTTAAAGATGTAGACATTCGAGGGGCACCTCAGTGGCTCAGTCGTTAAGCGTCTGCCTTTGGTTCAGGTCATGATCCCTGCTCAGCAGGAAGCCTGCTTCTCCCTCTCCCACTCCCCCTGCTTGTGTTCCTGCTCTCACTCTCTCTCTCTCCGTCAAATAAATAAATACAATCTTTAAAAAGTAGACATTCAGGCCCCAATCCGTACCACAAAATCTATGGTATAACGTATCCCCAGTTTATTTTTAATCACAATAAGGTTTGAAAATTATCTAGTATGGTTAACACTTAAAAGTACCCAATGCAGGCTTGCTTGATAGATGGATTAGGCATAGAAAATCTGGGAGGGACATTTGATGCACTCATATCAGAGTACAGATATGGTTTGGGAATTTATCTTGGCACACAGTAGATAACCTGGACAATGTATTAAATTTACAGAGCACAAAACATCACTCAAAGCCATAAAATGTTGAAAGACATTGACGTATACCTGGAGTTTTTGGCGGAGAATGTTATTTTGCAAATTGAAGATCTTTTTAAAAATCACTATAGCTTGACATATTTTGGATTAGAACTATTTCACTGTGTTCAAATATTTTTTTTTCTTTCCTCCATATTTTCTTCCTCTCCTTCCTGCATAAATTTATGTATGGAACTTAGTTAACTCAGAATGTCAGCTGGTAAAACTGTCTTCAGAGAAGTATGTAAAAGTATACTACATTCAAGGACGGGAATTCGCAGGATTGGTGGATTATGAGGCACCACACAGTCTGAAGCACATCAAGAGCTATAACTCTAGCAGGGCTTGGAACAAGGTAAGGACTACAGAAAGGTAAAATAGAGAACCTGTGAACTTTCCAGATTCTTCCTCTAGAAGAAATAAAATGAAATTACTCCAATTATTTTCAGTTACCATGGCCAAGAGAGACTTTCTAAATTCCGAAATGGTGTTTCACCCCTCATGAATATCAAAAGGCACTGAGATAGAGGCAACTGAGGACATCTCAAAGGACAAGACATGAACAAGCAAGGGGGGCTGACACAGAGATAAGGAAAGAAATGATGAGTTTGTTTTCTCTTTCTGTGAAAGTTTTAATTCCCACATTTCCATTACTTAATGTGTCATTATTTTACTTTTCAGCAGTTGGCAAACTCAGAGCATTCCAACATTTATTTTAAAATTGGTAGTCAACACACATCAGATTTTTATATTGCCTCAAAGGAAAATTCTCAAAAGAAATCTAAAGCTTTACTGTAAATTTACCTTGGGAAGTTGATCCTAAAGTTTTAGACATCAGTGTATACTCTTGACCAAAGGTTTAACTCCAAAGGTTATGATGACGCAGACTGATAAATCTAGCTACATAATCCAGACAAAAATTATGTGTCAACACTGATGGGTAACCCTTTTCATTGCCTGTTAAATAAACGTCAAATCCCAAACTGGCATTGAAGGTCCTTATAATAATATGACCCCAGTTTGAATTTGGATGTTCAATCTTTATTTCCACCCTGCTGCTACACTCTACACAAAGTAGAACAAATTGTGTTTCTGTATGCATAATTTATGGCCTTTGTGATTTTGCTTAAAGCTCTTTTCACTTGGGATTCCCTTTGTTCCCATATTTCTGGATCCAAAACCTCTATCATGTGCTTATGACCCGGGGCAAATGACACTTCCACTGACCCTCCAAAGATCCCCAAAAGCTGGAAATGTACTCTTTCAAACCTCATACTCTGTAAGCTTTACCTCCTATTTATGTCCATGTTGAAAGCAACTGGAAAGTTTCTTGATAGTGGTAAAGCATGCCATCTTGGTGTTCCTGTTTGTAACTGATATAGTGATTTCTATTATATAGAATGATTGTTAAGTATTCGGTCAAATGATAAGATGACTATAACCTTTTGTTATTGTTCTCCCTTATACTCAAATTTCCATTTTTATCCTATTTCTTCTAAAATTCCTTAAGTCATTATCACTGCAACTTCCCCCATAGAATTCTGAGGGGAAACTGGGCTAATGCATGGCATAATTTCCTTCCTTTGAATAAAACTCGATTATATTCCTGGTCCAATGCCAATACCTGAAACGTAGTTGGCCTTTAATAAATATTTGAATGAATCCATCAATTGTCCTGTCAAAGCAATGTCTAGAATGATTGGCATAAAATTATGAAGCCACTCTGGGATTTTGTGGCCATTTCTGCTTTGTGGCATAGCCATTGTCTCCAGATGATACCAAATGTTCCTTTTATTTCCCTCCAGCTTTGAGATATAATTGACAGAAAACATTGTGTAAGTTTAAGGTACACAATGTGATGACTTGATAAGCATTTATATTGATGAAATGATTACCAAAATAAGGTTAGCTAACACATCCATCACTTCACATAACTATTTTCTCTGAAGAACAGTTAAAACTTACTCTTAGATACCTTCAAGTACCTAATATAGTATTTTAACTATATTGACCATGCTATATATTAGATCCTCTGAACTTTTTCATTTTGTAACTGGAAATCTGTAGCCTTTAACCAACATTTTCCCACTTCCCCTAGCCCCCAGTAACCACAGTTCTGTTTTTTAGTTTGTACATATAAGTGAGATAATACAGTATTTGTCTTTCTCTGTCTGATTTATTTTACTGAGCATAATACCCTCAAGATGCATCTGTGTTGTTGCAAATGGCAAGATTTCCTTTTTATGGTTGAAAAATATTTCATCCGGTGTGTATGCATGTGTTTTTCCATTTATTTGTCAATGGACTCTTATGTTTCCTTTTGTTGGCCATTCATAATGCCATAATGAACATAGGACGACAGATACCTTTTTAAGATTGTAATTTTGTTTCCTTCAGATAAATACCCAGAACTGGAATTGCTGGATTATATGGTAGTTCTATTTTTAATTTTTTGAGGGAACTCTATAGTCTCCATAGTGACTATACCCATTTGGATGCCCACTAACAATGTACAAGGACTCCCATTTCCCCATATCCTCACCAACACTTGTTCTTGTCTTTTTGATAATTGCCTTTCTAACAGGTGTGGGGTGATATTCTAGTTTTGATTTGCAATTCCCTAATGATTAGTGATGTTGAGCATCTTTTCAGGCACCTGTTGTCCATTTGCATATCCTGTTTGGAAAAAACATTCAGTTCTTGTGTCATTTTTTAAATTGAACTGTTTGGGGTTTTTCTGCTACTGAGTTGTATGAGCTCTTTATATATTTTGGATATTAACCCCTTTTCAGAAATGTGACTTAACAAATATTTTCTTGCATTTTGTAGAGTGTCTTTTCTTTTTCTTTTTGTTACTTTTACTGTACAGAAGTTTTTAATATAGTCCAATTTATTAACTTTTGTTGCTTGTGTTTAGTGCCCTATCCATAAAATGATAAGGATGATGTCTTGTTGCCAAGACATGTTAAAACGCTTTTTCCCCATATTTTCTTCTAGGGTATCTATGAATTCAGGCTTTATGTTTAAAGTTTTAATACATTTTGTTCTTGTAAAATTAAGGATCCAGCTTTATTCTTCATGTGCCTCCAGCTTTGTTCTTCATTCTGAAGATTGCCTTGGCTGTTTGGGGTCTTTTGCTTTTCCACAAAAATTAGGATTCTTTTTATATTTCTGTGGAAAATGCCATTGGGTTTTTTATAGGGATTGCATTGAATATATAACTGACTCTAGTATGGGCATTTTAACTCTCCAGGTTCATGGACGTGGATATCTTCCTATTTCTGTCTTTGATGTCTTTCATAAATATCTTGTAGTTTTCAGTATACAAATTTTTCCCCTCCTCAGTTAAATTTATACCTAAGTATTTTATTGTTTTGTTTTCTTTATTTCTTTTTCAGATAGTTCATTGTTAGTGTATAGAAATGCTACTGACTTTTTCATGTTATTTTCTATCCTACAACTTTATTGAATTCATTTATTCTTACTATTTTTCTTTTTTAAATTTTTTTATTATGTTAATCACCATACACTACATCATTAGTTTTGGATGTAGTGTTCCATGATTCATTGTTTGTGCATAACACCGAGTGCTCCACGCAGAACATACCCACTTTAATACCCATCACCAGGCTAACACATGCTTCCACACCCCTCCCCTCTAGAACCCTATTTCTCAAGTCCATCATCTCTCATGGTTCGTCTCCCCCTCCGATTTACCCCCCTTCACTCTTCCCCTTCTGTTATCTTCTTTTTTTTCCTTAACATATATTGCATTGTTTCAGAGGTACAGATCTGTGATTCAACAGTCTTCCACAATTCACAGCACTCACCATAGCACATACCCTCCCCAATGTCTATCACCTAGCCACCCCATCCCTCCCACCCCACCCCCACTCCAGCAACCCTCAGTTTGTTTCCTGAGATTAAGAATTCCTCATATCAGTGAGGTCATATGATACATGTCTTTCTCTGGTTGACTAATTTCACTCAGCATAACACCCTCCAGTTCCAACCACATTGTTGCAAATGGCAAGATCTCATTCCTTTTGATGGCTGCATAATATTCCACTGTGTATATATACCACTTCTTCTTTATCCATTCATCTGTTGATGGACATCTTGGCTCTTTCCACAGTTTGGCTATTGTGCACATTGCTGCTATAAACATCTGGGTGCATGTACCCTTCAGATCCCTACATCTGTGTCTTTGTGGTGAATACCCAGTAGTGCAATGGCTGTATCGTATGGTAGCTCTATTTTCGACTTTTTGAGGAACCTCCATACTGTTTTCCAGAGTGGTTACACCAGCTTGCATTCCCACCAACAGTGTAGGAGGGTTCCCCTTTCTCCACATCCCCACCAACATCTGTCATTTCCTGACTTGTTAATTTTAGCCATTCTGACTGGTGTGAGGTGGTATCTCATTGAGGTTTTGATTTGGATTTCCCTGATGCCGAGCGATGTGGAGCACTTTTTCATGTGTCTGTTGGCCATTTGGATGTCTTCTTTGGAAAAACGTCTGTTCATGTCTTCTGCCCATTTCTTGATTGGATTATTTGTTCTTTGGGTGTTGAGTTAGATAAGTTCTTTATAGATTTTGGATACTAGCCCTTTATCTGATATGTCATTTGCAAATATTTTCTCCCATTCTGTCGGTTGTCTTTTGGTTTTGTGGACTGTTTCTTTTGCTGTGCAAAAGCTTTTTATCGTCATGAAGTCCCAAGAGTTCATTTTTGCCCTTGCTTCCCTTGCCTTTGGCGATGTTTCTAAGAAGAAGTTACTGCGGCTGAGGTCGAAGAGGTTGTTGCCTGTGTTCTCTGATAGGATTGTGATGTACTCCTATCTCACATTTAGGTCTTTCAACCATTTGGAGTCTATTTTTGTGTGTGGTGTAAGAAAATGGTCCAGTTTCATTCTTCTGCATGTGGTGTCCAATTTTCCCACCACCATTTGTTGAAGAGACTGTCTTTTTTCCATTGGACATTCTTTCCTGCTTTGTCAAAGATGAGTTGACCATAGAGTTGAGGGTCCATTTCTGGGCTCTCTATTCTGTTCCATGGATCTATGTGTCTGTTTTTGTGCCAGTACCATACTGTCTTGATGCTGACAGCTTTGTAATAGAGCTGGAAGTCCGGAATTGTGATCCCACCAGTTTTTTCTTTTTCAACATTCCTCTGGCTATTCGGGGTCTCTTCTGGTTCCATACAAATTTTAGGATTATTTGTTCCATTTCTTTGAAAAAAGTGGATGGTATATTGATGGGGATTGCATTGAATGAGTAGATTGCTCTAGGTAACATTGACATCGTCACAATGTTTGTTCTTCCAATCCATGAGCATGGAACGTTTTCCATTTCTTTGTGTCTTCTTCAATTTCTTTCATGAGTATTTTATAGTTTTCTGAGTACAGATCCTTTGTCTCTTTGGTTAGATTTATTCCTAGGTATCTTATGGTTTTGGGTGCAATTGTAAATGGGATCGACTCCTTAATTTTTCTCTCTTCTGTCTTGTTGTTGGTGTGTAGGCATGCCACTGATTTCTGTGCATGGATTTTCTATCCTCCCACTTTACTGAATTCCTGTATGACTTCTAGCAGTTTTGGGATGGAGTCTTTTGGGTTTTCCACATAAAGTATCATATAATTTGCAAAGAGTGAGAGTTTGACTTTCACTTTGCCGATTTGGATGCCTTTGATTTCTTTTTGTTGTCCGATTGCTGTGGCTAGGAATTCTAATACTATGTTGAATAGCACTGGTGATAGTAGACATCCCTGCCGCATTCCTGACCTTAGGGGGAAAGCTCTCAGTTTTTCCCCATTGAGAATGATATTCGCTGTAGGTTTTCCATAGATGGCTTTTATGATATTGAGGTATGTACCCTCTATCCCTATACTCTGAAGAGTTTTGATCCAGAAAGGATGCTGTACTTTGTCAAATGCTTTTTCTGCATCTATTGAGAGGATCATATGATTCTTGTTATTTCTTTTGTTAATGTATCACGTTGACTGCTTTGCGGATGTTGTACCAACCTTGCAGCCCAAGGATAAATCCCACTTGGTCATGGTGAATAATCCTTTTAATGTACTGTTGGATCCTATTGGCTAGTATTTTGGTGAGAATTTTTGCATCCATGTTCATCAAGGATATTGGTCTGTAATTCTCCTTTTTGATGGGGTCTTTTTCTGGTTTTGGGATCAAGGTAATGGTGGCCTCATAAAACGAGTTTGGAAGTTTTCCTTCCATTTCTATTTTTTGGAACAGTTTCAGAAGAATAGGTATTCATTCTTCTTTAAATGTTTGGTAGAATTCCCCTGGGAAGCCATCTGGCTCTGGGCTTTTGTTTGTTGGGAGATTTTTGATGAGTGCTTCAGTTTCCTTAGTGGTTATAGGTCTGTTCAGGTTTTCTATTTCTTCCTCGTTCAATTTTGGTAGTTGATACATCTCTAGGAATGCATCCGTTTCTTCCAGGTTATCTAATTTGCTGGCATAGAGTTGCTCATAATATGTTTTTATAATTGTTTGTATGTCTTTGGTGTTGGTTGTGATCTTTCCTCTTTCTTTCATGATTTTGTTGATTTGGGTCATTTTTCTTTTTGATAAGTCTGGCCAGGGGTTTATCAGTCTTGTTAATTCTTTCAAAGAACCAGCTCCTAGTTTTGTTGATCTGTTCTACTGTTCTTTTGGTGTCTATTTCATTGATTTCTGCAATGATCTTTATTATTTCTCTTCTCCTGCTGGGTTGAGGTTTTATTTGCTGTTCTTTCTCCAGCTCCATTAGGTGTAGGGTTAGGTTGTGTATTTGAGACCTTTCTTGTTTCTTGAGAAAGGCTTGTATTGCTATATACTTTCCTCTCAAGACTGCCTTTGCTGCATCCCAAAGATTTTGAACAGTTGTGTTTTCATTTTCATTGGTTTCCATGAATTTTTTTAATTCTTCTTTAATTTCCTGGTTGATCCATTCATTCTTTAGTAGGATGCTCTTTAGCCTCCATGTATTTAAGTTCTTTCTGACTTTCCTGTTGTGATTGAGTTCTAGTTTCAAAGCACTGTGGTCTGAAAATGTGCAGGGAATAATCCCAATCTTTTGGTACCGGTTAGACCTGATTTGTGACCTAGGATGTGATCTATTCTGGAGAATGTTCCATGGGCACTAGAGAAGAATGTGTATTCCGTTGCTTTGGGATGGAATGTTCTGAATATCTCTGTGAAGTCCATTTGGTCCAGGGTGTCATTTAAAGTCTTTATTTCCTTGTTGATCTTTTGCTTAGATCTGTCCATTTCAGTCAGGGGGGTGTTAAAGTCCCCCACCATTATTGTCAATGTGTTTCTTTGCTTTTGTTATTAAGTGCCTTATATAATTGGCTGCTCCCAGGTTAGGGGCATAGATATTCACAGTTGTTAGATCTTCTTGTTGGATAGACACTTTAAGTAGGATATAGTGTCCTTCCTCATCTCTTATTACAGCCTTTGTTTAAAATCTAATTTTTCTGATATAAAGATTGACACCCCAGCTTTCTTTTGGTGTCCATTAGCATGGTAAATGGTTTTCCACCCTCTCACTTTCAATCTGGGGGTGTCTTTGGGTCTAAAATGAGTCTCTTGCTGACAGCATATCGATGGGTCTTGTTTTTTAATCCAATCTGATAGCCTATGTCTTTTGATTGGGGCATTTAGCCCATTTACATTCAGGGTAACTATTGAAAGATATGAATTTAGTGCCATTGTATTGCCTGTAAGGTGACTGTTACTGTATATTGTCTGTGTTCCTTTCTGGTCTATGCTGCTTTTAGGCTCTCTCTCTGCTTAGAGGACCCCTTTCAATATTTCTTGGAGGGCTGGTTTCGTGTTTGCAAATTCCTTTAGTTTTTGTTTGTCCTGGAAGCTTTTTTATCTCTCCTTCTATTTTCAATGACAGCCTAGCTGGATATAGTATTCTTGGCTGCATATTTTTCTCATTTAATGTTCTGAAGATATCATGCCAGTCCTTTCTGGCCTGCCAGGTCTCTGTGGATCAGTCTGTTGCCAATCTAATGTTTCTACCATTATAGGTTACATATCTCTTCTCCCAAGGTGCTTTCAAGATTTTCTCTTCGTCTCTGAGACTCGTAAGTTTTACTATTAGATGTTGGGGTTTTGACCTATTTTTATTGATTTTGAGAGGAGTTCTCTGTGCCTCCTGGATTTTGATGCCTGTTTCCTTCTCCACATTAGGGAAGTTCTCTGCTATAATTTGCTCCAATATGCCTTCTGCCCCTCTCTTTCTTCTTCTTCTGGGATCCCAATTATTCGAATGTTTTGTCTTATCATATCACTTATCTCTTGAATTCTGCCCTCATGATCCAGTCGTTGTTTATCTCTCTTTTTCTCAGCTTCTTTATTTCCCATCATTTGGTCTTCTGTATCGCTGATTCTTCTGCCTCATTTATCCTAGCAGTTAGTGCCTCCATTTTTGATTGTACCTCATTAATAGCCTTTTGATTTCGACTTGGTTAGATTTTAGTTCTTTTATTTCTCCAGAAAGGGTTTCTCTAATAACTTCCATGCCTTTTTCAAGCCCAGCTAGTATCTTTAAAATCATGATTCTGAACTCTAGGTCCGACATCGCACTAATGTCCATATTGAGTAGGTCCCTGGCAGATGGTACTACCTCTTGTTTTTTGTTGAGGTGATTTTTTTCGTCTTGTCATTTTGTCCAGAGGAGAATAGATGAATGAGAGAACAAAATGCTAACAGGTTAACAACGTCCCCAGAAAATATACTCTAAGCAAATCAGAAAAGACCTGAAACCAGGGGGAAAGAAAGGGAAAGAAAGAAAAAAGAGGAAGAAAAAAAGATAAAAACAAACAAAAACAGAACAAAACAAAACAGAATATGATCGAATATGATCAAATATGATCAGGCTGGTGCATAGATCAGTGCCACACACTAGATTTTGGGTGTATTTTGGTCTGTTAGAAGAAAGTGCCTCCTAAAATTTTAAAGAAAGACTTATATATGTACAAAATAAGGGTTGGTACGATGAAGGGATGGAATATGACTGTAAAAATGAAAATTATAAAAAATTTTAAAAAGAATTGATCAGAAGGTGTTTGAAAAAATAAGAGGATTAAAAAAAGAAAGAAAAAGAAGGGGAGAGAATGATCAGGCAGGAGACTGGAAAAAAAGCCATACACTAGAGATTTAGGGTATATTTTGATCTGTTAGAAGAAACCGTATCTCAAAATTTTAAAGAGAGAACAACTTATATATATATATATATATATATATATATGCCAAAAACAAAAATAACTACTATGAGGGGATAGAATATGACTCTAAAAATGAAAAATAAAAATTTTTTTAAAAAGGATTGATAAGATGTTGGTTGGAAAAGAAAAAGAAAAATTCAAAAAATTAAAAAAATTAACTTTGAAAGACTAATGAATTATGGTAAAAAAGCCATGAATTCTATGTGCAGTATTCCCCTAGCGCTGGAGCTCTCCTGTTCTCATTGATCAGTAAACTTGGTCTTGGCTGGCTGTTCCTGCTGATCTTCTGGGGGAGGGGCCTGTTGCCATGGTTCCCAAATGTCTTTGCCTGTGGCAGAATTGCTCGCCCTTGCCGGGTCCGGGCTAGTAATCAGCTCAGGTTTGCTCTCGGGAGCTTTTGTTCCCTTCAAGCTTTCCATACAGCATTGGATGATGACAATGAAAATGGCGGCCTCCCAATCTCCACCCTGGAGGAGCCGAGAACTCGGGGCCCCGCTCCTCAGTGTGCCTCCAGAGAAAAGCAGTCAGTCACTCCCGTCTTCCCGGTCTCCAGCCACACTCCACGCTCACCCGGCCTGTGACCGAGCATTTCTATCTCTGGCTCCCCACCCCGTGTGGAGTCTCCAAACCCAGCAGATCCCTGCGGTGCGCTTCTGCGCCGCTCCTCCCGGGGGAGGAAGGGGAGTCTTCCTGGCTCTGCCACTTGTTGGGTCCCTGCTGGAGGAGCAGTGGCCCAACTGTTTCATTGATCACAGTTTATGGCAACCCCGAGCTGAGAGCCCGCGCCTCGGCTCCGTCTCTGCAGCCGGCTTCCCTGCTCCGATACCTGGGAGCTCTGCTGCACTCAGGCACCCCCGGTCTTTCTGTGACCCCGAGGGTCCTGAGACCACACTGTCCCGCGAGGGTTCCACCCCCCGCTTAGCCACTGGAGTGATGTCCCTCAGAGCCGACTTCCAAAAGTTCGGATTTTGTGCTCTGCGGCTCTATCACATGCCAGAAGCGGCCGACGGAGGCCCCCTCCCCCACCGTCTATCCTCCCAAATATTGCCTCAGATTCACTTCTCTGCACGTCCTACCTTCCAGAAAGTGGTCGCTTTTCTGTTCAGAGAGTTGTTGCTATTCTTTTCTTCGAGCTCCTGTTGAGTTTGTAGGTGTTCAGAATGGTTTGATCCCTCTCCAGCTGAATTCCTGAGACCAGACGAAATCCAGGTCTCCTACTCCTCCGCCATCTTGCTCCACCCCTGAATTCATTTATTCTAACAGTTATTTGGGGGGAAAGTCTTTAGAGTTTTCCATATAAGATCATGTCATCTGCAGATAGAGACAATTTTACTTCTTTCTTTCCAATTTGATGCATTTCACTTTTTTCTTCTGGCATTAATGTCCTAATAACTAGGACTTCTCATAGTATGTTGAGTGATGAGAGTGGGCAACCTGATTTTGGAGAAAAAGATTTTCACTTTTCACCATTGAGTATGAGGCTAACTGTGGGTTTGTCATATGCGGTCTTTATCATGTTGAGGAATGTTCTTTCTATACTTAATTTGTTAAGGGCTTTTATCAAAAAAGGGATTGAATTTTGTCAAACCTTTTCCACACCTATTGAGGTGATCGTGTGATTTTTATTCATTTTCCTATTAATGTGGTGAATTACATCAATTTTCTTATGTTGAACATCCTTGCATCTCAGAGATAAATCTCATATGTCATAGTGTGTGATCACTTTAAAATGCTATTGAATTTAGTTAGTATTTTGTTGAATATTTGTATCTATATTGGCATATAGTTTTCTTGTAGTGTCCTCTGGCTGTGGTATCGGTAATGCTGGCCTTGTAAAATGAGTTTGGAAGTATTCCCTACTCTTCTAAATTTTGGAATAATTTAAATACTGACATTGATCATTTTTAAACGTTTGGTAGAATTCACCAGTGAAATCATCTGATCCTGGGATTTTCTATGTTGGAATGTTTTTGATTACTATTTCAATCTCCACAGTTGTTGATCTATTCTGATTTTCTATTTTCATGATTCATTCTTGGTAGGTTGTATGTTCCTAGGAATTTCAATTTCTTCTGTGTTATCTATTTTTGATGGCATACAGTTCATATTATCTTATCCTTTGAATATATGTAGTGTCAGTTTTAATGTCTTCTCTCATAATTTTGAGTTTTTTTTTTCTTGGCTCCTAGCCAAAAGTTTATCAGTTTTGTTTATTCAAAAACCACCTCTGTTCCATTGATATTTTTCTGTTTTTCTAATCTTTATTTTTCTAATTTTCATTATTTTCTTTTTTCTGCTAACTATGCACTTTAGATTCTTTTCTAATTTCTTGAGTTATAAAGTTCTTTATCTTTTCTCTTAATGTAGACATTTGTCACTGTAAACTTGCCTCTTGAAACTGATTTTGCTCCATCCCATAAGTTTTGGCTGTTACTTTTTCATTTTTTTCTCAATACTTTATGAATTCTTCTTAGACTCACTAGTTGTTCAGGAACATACTGTATACTTTCCATACACTTATGAATTTTTCCTTTCTCTTGTTATTGATTTCTAGCTTCATACCATTGTTGGAAAAGATACTTGATATGATTTCAATCCTCTTAAATTTGTTAAGGCTTGCTTTGTGGCCCAATATATCTATTCTGGAGAACCATCCAAGTTCCCTTGAGAATAACATGTCTTCTTATGCTGTTGGAGAAAATGTTCTATATTTGTCTTTTAGGTTCATTTGGTTTATAGCATTATTCAAATCCACTGTTTCCTTGTTTTTCTGTCTAGATGGTCTATTCAATGTGAAAGTACGGAGTTAAAATCCCCTACTTTGTATTGTTATGTATTTCTCCACTCAGTTCCATTAGTATTTGCTTTAAATGTATATGTGCACCAATGTTGGGTGAATATGTATTTACAATTGTTATATCCTCAATGAATGGACCTTTTTATCATTGTATAGTGACTTTCTAAGTCTCCTGTGACCAGTTTTAAATGAAAGTATATTTTTTTCTGATTTAAGTATAGTGGCTCCTAGTCTCTCTTAGTTAGCATTTGCATGGAATGTCTTTTTCCATCCCTTCGCTTTGTCTATGTGAGCTAAAGTGAATCAATTGTAGGCAGCATATTGTTGGATTTTGGGTTTGTTTTTGTTTTAAATCCATTTAGCAACTTGGTCTTTTGATGGAAGAATTTAGTCCACTTACATTTAAAGTAATTTTTGACAAGTAACTACATACTACTGTCATTTTGTTAATTGTGTTCTACTGGTTTTTAAATTTCCTTGTTGCTTTCTTCCTTTCCTGCAGCCTTCCTTTGTTACATATTTTTTTATAGTGGTATGCTTTAATTTTTTTATCTTTTATGTCTCTATTATAGGTTTTTTCCCTTATGGTTACCATGAGACTACATAAAACAACAGTTTACTTCGACACAACAGACTTTTACCTTCAAATACATATTAAAAACTATACTTCTCTTTCCCCCACATTGTATGCTATTAATGTCCTACTTTACATCTTTTTTAATTAAAATATAATTGGCATACAATATCCTATTAGTTTCAGTTGTATGTCATAGGGATTCAACATTTTTATATATTATAAATGATCCCCATGATAACTCTAGTTACCAACTGTCACCAAAGTTATTACAGTGTTATTAACTATATTTCCTATGCTGCACATTACATCTGCATGACTCATTTATTTTATACCTGGAAAGCTGTACCTGTTAATTCCCTTGACCTATTTTGCCCACCCCAACCCCACTCCTCTCTGTTTTAGTTTTAGTTTGTTTTTTTAGATTCCACATGCAAGTGAAATCATATATTTATTTTTCTTTGACCTATTTTACTTAGCATAATATCTTCTAGTTTCATCAACATTATTGCAAATGACAAGATTTCTTTTTTTTATGGCCAAGTAATAATATTACTGTGTATGAGTGTGTGTGTGCACGCGTGCATGCGCACACACTTCTTTATCCATTTATCTGTCAGTAGATGCTTAGGTCACTTCCGTATCTTGGCTACTGTAAATAATACTGCAGTGAACATAGGAGTGCATGTTTCTTTGAATTGGTATTTTCATATTCTTCAGATAAATACCGAGAAGTGTAATTCCAAGATTGTATTGCAGTTCATACTGTTTTCCGTAGGGGCTTCATTAATTTACATTCCCACTAACAGCATATGAGGGTTGTTTTTTCTCCACATCCTCACCAAAACTTGTTCTTTGTTGTTTCTATGATAATAGGCAACCTAACATGTGTGAGGTGATATCTAAGCTGTGGTTTTGACTGGTATTAAAATGATCATCTTTTTATGTACCTGTTGGCCATACGTATGTATTAGGAAAAAAATTTCTACTCAGGTCCTCTGCCAATTTTTAAATTGGGTTGTTTTTGGATATTAAGTTGTATAAGTTCTTTATATCCCAATATTTTGGATATTAACCTCTTATCAGATATATCATTTGCAAATATCTTCTCTCATTCTGTAGGTTGCTTTTGTTTTCTTGATGTTTTACTTCACTATGCAAAAACTTTAGTTTGAGGAAATTCTATGTATTTTAGCTGTTACCCTTGCCCTTAGACTGGTCCAAAAAGTATTACTAAAATTGACCAAAGAGCTTACTACCTATATTTGCTTTCAGATCTTTTATGGCTTTAGGCTTTACATTCAAATCTTTAATCCATTTTGATTTTATTTTTGTATGTGATGTAAGAGAGTGGTCCAGTTTCATGTTTTCGCATGTAGCTGACCAGTTTTCCCAGCACCATTTGTTGAAGAGATTTGTTTTACGCAGAAACATTTACTGATAGACTTATGGAGGTTTTTGTGTGATGAATTGTTTTTCTCTTGCTGCTTTCAAAATTCTTTTTGTCTCTGACTTAATATTTTTATTATAATGCATCTTGGGATATCTTTGGGGTTGATCTTAATTGTGGTCTTTTGAACTTTCTGTACCTAAATGTCCATATCTCCCCCAAATTTGGGAAGTTTTCAACTATTTAAGTTTTTCTGCCTCGTTCTTTATGGGATTCTCATGATGTGAACGTTCATTCACTCCATGCTTTTTTTTTTCCCCCCCCTCTATCTCGTTATTTTCAATGTTCTATCTTGGAGTTTGTAGATTATTTCTTCTGCATGATCGTCTTTTGTTAAAGCTCTCTATTGAATCTTGCAGTTCTGTCTTTGTCTTCTTCAGCTCCTGGATTTCTTTTTGGTTCATTTTTGTGGTTTTTACTTCTTTATTAAATGTCTTGGTTTATTCATGCATTATTTTCCTGATTTTAGTTACTGTGTTCTCTTGCATTTTATTGAGTTTCTATAAGGTGATTATTTTGAATTCTTTTTAAGGCAAGCATAGATTTCCATTTCCTTGGGATCAGTCACTGGAGCTTTGTTAGATCCCTTTGGTAGTGTCATGATTGCCCGATTCTTCATGAGTCACCTAACCATGCATTGGTTTGTGCATTGGAAGGAGCAGGTGCCTCTTCTGGTATTTACAAACTGATTTTGACAGGTGAGGATCTTCTGCCAATTCCCCAGGCTAATGGTATTAGCTCTGGAATTGCAGTCATGCTGAGTTTGAGCCAGTTTTGAGGCTCACTAGGTCTGCAGTGGGGTATACAATTGATAGGCTTGTTACCAGGGGTTTGGTCAGGTACATGTATCCTGTTTGATCTCTGGGTGGATGGGGCTTCCCCCAGTACCTTGTTAAGTATGGTGGGTGGAGGGACAAAGGTCTGCTTCAGGGTCCATGGTTAGGTCCTCTCTTGGCAGGTCTGTTCACAATGTATGTAGCTCCCCCAGATCCCTGGGAGAGCTCCTGCCTGGCCATCGGATGGGTCCCTTGTGGAAAGGACTGGCACTGGACCATACCCAAAAGAGGATGGAACCAACCAAGATTAAAGTTTGCAAATCTGGCTCTAGAGCACAGGTCGGCATGTCTCCTACCAGCTATGTTGGTTTTTGAACTGTACCAGGGTTTCAGAATCTTTTACCTGAATCCCAAAGCTTCCACAAAAGAACCTTTATCTATGTATGGATGCCAATTTACTGTTGTTCAGTAGGAATATGAGAGGAGGATGTATTATTTAACCATCTTGCCAATGCCACTTTCCTAAGTGGTCTTAAAAAGTAGATAAATGCAATGTAGATAACATGATGTTTCTTCCTTAAAGATCATGCTATACACCCACTTATGACAGAAGTATAGGTTTGAATAGAATAAACCACACAAGCCTTAAGTAGAATTTAATCCCAATATTAAGCACTGAGTAATTATTATAATTATTGCTATCACTACTTGAAAATAATAGGACTTGAAACAATTTTTGAAGATGAAGATGTATTGAGATTATTTTACAAGAGTTTCAGATTTTATTTTTTTGAAAGAGAGAGAGCACACATGAGCAGGGGAAGGGGCAGAGGGAGAGAATATCCAAGCAGACTCTGGCTGAGCATGGAGCCTGATGCAGGGCTCCATCCCACGAACCTTAGATCATGACCTGAACTGAAACCAAGAGTCAGCTGCTTAACCAACTGAGCCACCCAGGTGCCCCAAGAGTTTCAGATTATTTTTGACAGACTATAAGCAAGAAGATAGGTTATAAACTGTCAAATACCAACAAGTTTCTCTTGCCTATGGCCCAACTATGACTTTGTGCACTGGTGGTGGTATCTAAACTTCTGCCTTGTTTTCTATGCCTAAATGAATATCTTACTGGGTCTTCAAATTCTAGGAATTGCCAGTTCTTGTCTATTCTCCTCTCCACTTGAAACTGATGTTCCTTACCTGAACGTGAGTTCCAAATATTACTGATTACTGAATTCTTCAATACCACTCCCTTCCTACCTTTTAGGAAACCTAAATTGCAGAGCAAGTATGTCTTCCAGAAGTACTAGACTACGTAGTAAAATGTCAGTCAAGCTTATCACACCTTAAAAAATGACTTATATGTCTGCCTTCCCCATTAGATTTTTAGATTTTTTTTTTTAAAGAAAGGAACTGGCTGCTAATTATTTGGTTCCCCCTCTTTAAAGAGGCTTGGCACATTTAATGTGCTCTGATTGTTGAATGAATTAATGAATGGCTGCATTAATCAGCTTTTAAAGGTACAAAACATTCATAAGTTTGCAGAGCATTATATCTCCATAATGTCCTTCATCCATTAAGCAGCCAAAGGCTCACACATCTCAATGTGATTTTTTTAATAATCTTGTGTATTTATTTTCAATTGCATACCAATAGACCTATCAGGACCATTAAAAATGAAAACCTAGAACTAAGTTGGTATCATTAGTGGGTTGAGCATTACATGTGAAAACAAATACCTAAGAAGATACAACAGGATTAGTATACTCTGGACCTAGGAAACACCATGGCAATAGAGTACAATTCATGCAAGTTACATGGCAATGTAGAAACTAATCATCCTTTCACTTAGCAACTTGAAGTGGCATTCTGAGGAGAAATCTTGTTAGTAAAATATGGAACTGAACCAGAATGATAGCAGCAGCAACAACAAAAAAAGCAAGAATAGCCTATATATTTCTGGGATCAAAACATTCAATTTTTCTTATTTGTTCCTGACAAATCAGAATGCCTAAGTAATACCACCAATGACGTCCCAGTGATTAACATACATAAGAAGGACCTAATGTGAAATTAGGGGTATGGTGTGGGCAGTTGGAAGAGTGTAAAGCTGAGGAAGAAAAATTACCAAAGGTGAGTATGAAGGTCAGATTGGACAGGTGAAGGATGGTAAAAGGTGAAATCCAGGCATTAGACCCAGAACACTTAGGAGTAATTTGCTATATTGTAGAACAGAGACTATTATGAAAATAGAGTGAGATGGGGTATGATTACTAAGAGCCTGGGATGCCATAATAAGTCTGACCTCAGAGAAAAGAGCCATGAAGATTTCTTCCAGGTCCCATCATAATTATCTCACCCAGCGGAATGAGGACAGGAAAGTACATGACAGTCTAAACATTCAGAATTTCATACAGAATATTACTAAAAGAATAACGCTAAAATCCTACCAGACGGCTGTCTACTGAGATGTGTATGTTTTGCTTTAAAATGTGCAGTAATTGAAATTTTGAGAACTGATGATTAAAATGCTTGGATTTTCAGAATCAATGTAACTTTTTCTCTGTCAGTAAGTTTTCTGTCCCTAAGTAAGGTAACAACAGTCCCTGGCTCCTCGGATTTTAGAAATACACAAGCCAGTGAGAGTTCTGCCATAATATCCTTTGAGAGGGGTACAGAGTCATAGCAGGCCCTCCCCTAAAGGAACTGCAGGGGACACTACAGGAGTATAAACCCCAATCCCAAACCTGGGGTCTAGTGGTCACTGTAACCCATTCTACTGGTGACCTCCTGAGATCAAACATGCTCCTCTTGATTTCCCAGGAAGCCTTGGAAAAAACCTATGTTGCCATGCCATAGTGCAGGAGAAGCCAGTCTTCATGGGAGAAGATAGGTCTACCAGAAGTATAGACTGCTATGGAACCCCCATGTGGGAAAATAGCCTCATAGTGGTGCTGTAACACCTAATATACAGGGTTCTCATCTTAAGTTTCTCTTGTTGAGTGTGCTCAGTATACTCCTACATAAATTAAGGAGGGGTTTTGGGAAGTTATTTCTATCTGCCCAAATTCTTTCCATCAATTGAAAGGTGCCATTCACAGCAGCTATTGAAGTATCTTAAACAGGCAAATATGTGATTAGGCAATTAGATTATGATATGTTGAATCTTCTATATAAGAGAAGATCTAAGAATTTTAGTTACTTTCTTCTTTTGACCTTTAAATATCTCCCTGATTTGTGACAAAAGAATAAAAACTAGTAATTTTCAAAATTTTCAGGAAAAAAAAAAGGGAACTGACTACTTAAATATTTCAAAACATTGTTTTCCCATCCATTCTTCTACCAAAAGTCACTGTTGCTATAACTAGTAATGTTCTCCCAGAATTTGTTGGAAAACAAAGAGGCAGATGTATATTTCATTTTCCTTCTCCTCCAAAGATGACCGAACAGAAAGCTGGCTCACTAGGCACCAAAGGCCCATGTTTATTTTGAGAGTGCCCTAACTGGAATAGACTGTGAGCAGTGTACCTTATATGTTCATTGCACTGTCCTCAAATTACCCTGATATGAAAGCTGCTTCATAACTAATCACAATTCAGGGAACTATTTCTGAAATCCTAGGTCTCTGGGAAAATGGAAAAGTGTATTTTGCTTTAGGTACGCTTAACTCCTTTTAAATATAGATGAAAGTTATAAAGATTGGATGGTCAGTCTGAGGATCAAATGAGGGGGTGTATATGAAATAGCTCATGTAATGGCTGACATGTAGGAGCCACCAAATGGTAATTCCTTGACACTCTCCATTCTTTTTTCTTTGTCAGTTGTTAGTGTAGCACAAAATACAGCAGATTACTAAGAAGACGCAGATGCTATGATATGCCCTCTGGAGCTCACTGTCAGGAACTTACATCCAATGTTTTCTCCTTCCATTTCCAGATGGCTTGTTTCTGAAAGCTAAGTCACATGTTTTCTCTAGTTATCTCTCCCTAGAGAATTCGTTATCATAAAAGACTTGTAAGCTGAAGTGCCTTTTTTTCCCTGAGAAATCTGTTTTGCCTTTTGTCCTTTGTCTAAAAGATTTCTTCTTCTTGAGGGAAAGGTTTGCCTGAGTTTCCTTCTTAACCATTTCTGCTTGGCTCTTTCCCTTTCCCTGTGCCTGGACAGAAAGATGGACCTCTGCGATTGTCCAGACACTGACAGTAGGTCTGAATTTCCCCACCTCCACCATCTAGAGCCAGGAACAACCTACTACCTGGAGGAAAAAGAAGAATTTGATTTTCAATAAGTTTACTAAATGTGTCTGATTTTCTCCTAAATATGGGTAGAGAGGAGAGGGTTTTGGGGAACTTATCTAAAGTGTGTATTTTGAGCTGAAAAAAAAAACCCTAATTTAAACAAAAAAATTAATATATCTAGCATGATCAGATGTGACCAGAACATTTCACCTGTTTATCATTCTGATCAGATCTAAACTGCCACTTTAAATTCATTATCCTAGTTTATCCTTTACTTCTGCATATTGCTGAGCAATTCTTTTCTGTCTATAACATTTTTTCCCTCCTTCAGCTGGAGAAACATTGTACATTTATTCATTCAACAAACATTTATTCAGGGAAATTCCTGGCTGGATGTGTGGGTGTCACCAAGACATCAGAAGGTAGTAATGAGTCGCAGATGAAAGTAGTAGACTTTGCCCAGGAAGAAATGTTCATTGTGAGAATGAGGCCAAGGATGTTTCCTGAGAAACAACTACATTCAAGCTTCTTGAAAGAGGGATCAACATTTGATATGTCTATTACTCATAGCCTAAGCACCCTGGTGGTTGACCGATGCTGTTTTGGTGCACCAGCCAGACCCCTCCTCCAGGACAGTGCACCATCTTGGGCTTCTGTGAATGTTGGCTGCTGAAAGCTCACAGCTATTCCCCTTCTTCAAAAACTGCCCTCTGTTGACAGGAGACAATTTGTGCTCAAAAGAGGCCTGTGACTGACACTGCAGTGGAGGACAAGACTGGCCCCCTTGCTGTTTCACTTTTACTCTCCCATCCCCCTGGACCACTTCCCTTGCCCCCCACCCAAGGCATCACCTACTACAGAAAACCTTACTGAAAATCTTCCTAGTCAGGCCGAGGGCTCTCTGATATACTTCTTGCCTATCTCTGCTTTCTTCCATCATGTCACTATGTTGTAATTGTCTACTCCTGGGTTTGTTTCTCCACTAAATTGGATGTTCTTTGATAGGAATATCTGGTTCACCTTAGAATTCTTAATATCCAGAATACTTTCTGGCTCATAACATTTGTTCAATAAAATTTGCTGAGTCAAGAAATGAAGATACGTGAGTTGCTGCTAAAGAGCTGTACTTAATAGTTTACCTTGACCTACAAGACAGCATCGTTGTCATCAGATGAGTTACTTGCCAACATCTTTAATTTTTACAAAAAATGTTTATGTGGGCGCCTGGGTGGCTCAGATGGTTAAGCGTCTGCCTTCGGCTCAGGTCATCATCCCAGGGTCCTGGGATCGAGTCCCGCATCGGGCTCCCTGCTCCTTGGGAGACCGTTTCTCCCTCTGCTTCTCTCTCTCTCTCTCCCCCCTGAGTCTCAT
The DNA here is from genome assembly GCF_037043125.1 of Eumetopias jubatus. NCBI lineage: Eukaryota > Metazoa > Chordata > Mammalia > Carnivora > Otariidae > Eumetopias > Eumetopias jubatus. The sequence goes on from NW_028274810.1 coordinate 165,651,013, forward strand.
GAATAAATAAATAAAATCTTTAAAAAATAAACATAAAAAATGTTTGTGATATTTAAATGAAAGAGCATGCTAGGGCAGTAAGTTTGTTTAATGAGAAAATGAATATGAAATCAAGGCTGATGGCAAAAGGACTTAAGGGTTAAGTGTGAACTGGAGGAGGTTCCCCTAAAAACCTTCAGATTTTTTCCCCAGACTATCAGAAAATCATGTAGCTCCTTACTATATCATCAAGCTTGCTTTTTTTTTTCTTCTTCTTTCTCACCAATTCTCTGCTTCCTGGGCCACCACAGTCTACTCAGTACTTAATTGAGATCATTTTCAGAGAAAACCCATCACCAAGATCCCATCAGACTTATCACCTTCCATTGAATTGTGCCTTCTATTTCTCTAAATACAACTCTATTAATTTCCTCCTTTATCCCACCACTGAACTAGAAAGTAAACTTCAATTCTCTTAGAGTTGATAATCCTTGATCATCACCCAAGATTCAAAAGAACTTCTAAGCAGTTTGGAGCCTGAATTGTGGAGATCCAGACCAATGAGAAGTCTCCCACCAAATGCCCCATTTTCTGGTTTGCTAATACCGAAAACCTTTCACATTAAGATATCCACAAAAGTAGAAATCATTGAACACAGGTTTTTCCCTGAGCTCACCTTCACTGACTCTAGCAGTACACAGCAAAGTTGATGAGGGACCCATCAACATTTCAACCTTCTATATCTGCTAGCTTCTGATAAAATATTTTTCAATTCCAAGTTTCATCTGAGTCACGTGAACACACCTTTACATTTTAATCTTGGTTAAAGATTGTCATATTTTCTCTTCTTTATTTCTCCAGGTAGTTAATGTTTTATTGCTTTGGACCATACAAGCCCTTAAACAAGTGCTTAGTTTCAGCTTTCATACAAAGGCCTTTGTCAGAAGAGTTCCTGAGTTCTCTTTATGCCTTATTTAGTTTGGTTTTATGCTTCCCTCAACTCTCTCCAATGCCCCAAGGCCAAATCTTTTGTAATGGATATTCTAATTTTTGACTGGTCCTTAATTGAAACATGAGTTACTCTCTTTCTCCTGACTGTCAACAATGATAACAAACAGAGCAAGGCAATCAGAAGACATCACTCCCACTTTCACCAAGAGCCATATAAATCCCAGCATTAATGGAAAGGGAGGGAATAATCCTTATCACAATACTGAAACTTGAGCCAGCAGTCAACCCAAACTTTTAGCAAAGTTACAGGGCTATTAAGCTTGATAGATTTGAATTTAAAGGCTTTTTACATCTTCCACATCCCTGATTATAATCCTGCTAACATGTAAACAGATCATTTAAAAAGTGGAGATTTAATAGTTTTACTAAGTATTCTAACTTTAAAATGCTTAGGTCATACTTTAATTATATTTAGATGCCATGGTAGATTTCCAATGTACTCAGGCATGTGTAAAACAGACACACAAATATACTCACATAAACACCTGCAATGTTAAATAGATAATGGACCCAATTATTCAGTTAATATAGAACAAATTCACTTTTTAAAAAAATTGAAGTGTAATTAACATATGGTGTTGTATTAGTTTTAGGTGTACAATATGTTTCAACAATTCCATACATTGTTCAGTGTTCATCAAGATAAGTGTACTCTTTATCCCCTTTCTCTATTTCACCCATCCCCCACCCAACTCCCCTCTGGCAACTCCCAGTTTATTCTCTGTATTTAAGGATCTGGTTTTTGGTTGTTTCTTTCTTTGCTCGTTTCTTTTGTTTCTTAAATTCTACCTGAGTGAAATCATATGGTATTTGTCTTTCTCTGACTTATTTCACTTACCATTATATCCTCTAGGTCTATCTATTTTGCAAATAGCCAGATCTCACTCTTTTTATGGCTGAGTAATATTCCATTGTGTATGTGTATATATACCACTTCTTCTTTATCCATTCATATATGAATGGACAATTGAGCTGCTTCCATATCTTTGCTACTGTAAATAATTCTGCAGTAAACAAATAGGTGTGTATATCTTTTAGAATAGTGTTATTTTCTTTGGGTAAATGCCCAGTAGTAGAGTCACTGGATCATGTAGTAATTCTATCCTTAATTTTTTGAGGAACATTTATACTGTTTTCCACAGTGGCTGCACCATTAGGATTCCCACCAACAGTGAACAAGAATCCCTTTTTCTCCTCATCCTTGCCAGTACTAGTTTGTTTTTCATTTTAGCCATTCTGACAGGTGTGAGGTAATATCTCCTTATGATTTAGTTTGAATTATTTCCTGATGATTAGGGATGTTGAATATCTTTTCATGTGTTAGCCATCTGTATGCCTTCTTTGGAAAAATGTCTATTCAGGTTTTCTCCCCCATTTTTAATTAGATTATTTGTGTTGAGTTGCATAAGTTTTCTATATATTTTGGATATTAACCCTTTATTGGATATGTCATTTGCAAATATCTTCTCCCATTCAGTAGATTGTCTTTTGCTTTGTTGATGGTTCGCTGTGCAAAACTTTTTTATTTTAGTGTATTTCCCAACAGTTTAATTTTGCTTTTGGTTCTCTTGCCTGAGAAAATGCATCTAGAAAAATGTTTAAATGCCAATGTCAGATTACTCCCTATGTTTTCTTTTAAGAGTTTTATGATTTCAGGTCTCACATTCAGGTCTTTAATCCATTTTGAGTTTGAGAGATTTCTGCATATGGTCTAAGAAAGTGGTCCAGTTTCATTCTTTTTCATGCTGCTGTCCAGTTTTCCCAACATCATTTGTTGAAGTTTTTCCCCATTTTATATTCTTGTCTCCTTTGTTGTAGATTAATTGACCATATAAGTGAGGATTTATTTTCTGGCTCTCTATCCTGTTCCATTGATCTATGTGTCTGTTTTTGTGCCAGTACCAGTCTGTTTCAATTAATATAGCTTTGTACTATATCCTAAAATCTAGGATTGTGATACCTCCAGTTTTGTTCTTTTTCAAGATTGTTTAGGCTATTTGGGGTCTTTTGTGTTTCCATACAAATTTTAAGATTCTTCTAGTTCTGTGAAAAATTTTGTTGGTATTTATATAGGGGATTACATTAAATCTGTAAATTACTTTGGATACGATGGACATTTTAACAGTATTGGTTCTTCCAATTCATGAGCATGGAATATATTTTCATTTGTGTCCTCTTCAATTTCTTTCATCAGTGTTTTATAGTTTTTGAAGTACAGGTCTTTCACCACCTTGATTAAGTTTATTCCTAGGTATTTTATTCTTTCTGGTGCAATTGTGAACGAGATTGTTAATCTCTTATTCTGCTACACCGTTATTGTATAAAAATGCAACCGATTTCTGCATATTTTGTATCCTGCCACTTAATTCATTTATCTGTTCTAGAAGTTTTTTGTAGTCTTTAGGGTTTCCTATGCATAGTGTCATGTTACCTGAAAATAATGAAAATTTTACCTTTTCCATACCAATTTGGGTGCCTTTTATTTCTTTTTCTTGTCTGATTGCTATGGCTAGGACCTCCAGTACTGTTGAATAGAAATGGTAGGACTAGACATTCTTGCCTTGTTCCTGATCTTAAAAAAGAGAAACTGTTTTTTGCTGTTAAGTATGATGTTAGTTGTGGGTACTTTATATATGGCCTTTAGTATGTTGAGGTATGTTCCCTCTAATCCTACTTCGGTAAGAGATTTTATGATGAATAGATATTATACTTTATCTAATACTTTTTCTGCATCTATCAAGATGATCATATATTTTTTTCTCTTTTTAATATGATGTATCATGTTGATTGATTTGTGAATATTGAACCACTCTTGCATCCTGGAATAAATCCCATGGGACTGTGGTGAATTTTTTTTTTGATGTATTATTGGATTTGGTTAGCTAATACTTTTTTGAGGATTTTTAAATCTATGTTCATCAGAGATAGTGGCCTGTAGTTCCCCTATTCTTTTTTTTTTTTTTTTTTTTTTTTTTTTGGTAGTGTCTTAATCTGGTTTTGGTATCAGGGTAATGTTTGCATCATAGAATGAATTTGGAAATCTTACTTTGTGCTTTAATTGGGTTGTTTTTGGAATATAGAAGCATAGGTATTCTTTAAATGTTTGGCGGAATTCACCTGTGAAGCTATCTGGTCTTGGATTTTTTGTTGTTGTTGGGAGGTTCTTTTTTATTATTACTGATTCATTTTCATTGCTAGTGATCAGTCTCTCAAATTTTCTGTCTTCCTAATCCAGTTTTGGAAGATTAATAGTTTCTAGGAATTTATCCATTTCATCTAGGTTGTCCAATTTGTTGGCATATAATTTTTCATACTATTCTTAGAATTGTTTACATTTCTATGGTGTTATTTCTCCTTCATCTCTGATCCTGAGTTCTCGCTCTTTTTTTTTTTTTTCCCTTGATGGGTTTAAAGGTCTATCAGTTTTGTTGATCTTTTCAAAGAACCAGTTCCTGATTTCAGTGCTCTGTTTTATTGTTTTTGTTTTGTTTTGTTTGTCTCTATTTCATTTATTTCTGCTTTCATTTATATTATTTCCTTTCCTCTACTGGTTTTGGGCTTTGTTCTTCTTCTAGTTTCTATAGCTATAAGATTAGGTTGTTTGTGATTTTCTCGTCTTGAGGTAGGCCTGTATTGCTATACTCTTCCCTCTTAGAACAACTTTTGCTGCATTCTGAAGATTTTGGAACATTGTTTTCATTTTCATTTGTCTCATGTATTTTTTTTTTATTTCCTCTTTAATTTCTTGGCTGACTCATTCATTGTTTAGTAGCATGTAATTTAACCTCTATGTATTTGTATTCTTTCCAATTTTTTTTCTTGTGATTGATTTCTAGTTTGATACAGTTATAGTCAGAAAACATGCATCATATAATTTAAATTTTGGATTTTTTTGAGACTTGTTTAGTGGCCTAACATGTGATCTATTTTGGAGAATGTTCCATGTGAACTTGAAAAGAATGTGTATTCTATTGTTTTGGGATGGAATGTGCTGAATATTTGGTTGATTGGGTCCAATGTGTCCTTCAAAGCCACTGTTTCCTTGTTGATTTTTTCTGCCTGGATGATCTATCCATTGATGTAAGTGGATGTTAAAATCCCTTACTATTATTGTATTACTGTAAATTTCTTCCTTAATGTCTGTTAATAGTTTTTTTTTCCTCCTGTATTCAGGTGCTCCCATGTTGGGTGCATAAATATTTATAATTGTTACATCCTCCTTTTGGATTGATCCCTTTATTATTATGTAGTGCTCTTCTTTGTTTCTTGTTACAGTCATTGTTTTAAAGTCTATTTTATCCAATGTAAGTATTGCTACCCCAGCTTTGTTTTTGCTTCTATTTGCATGATAAATGTTTTTCCATGTCTTTACTTTCAATCTGCATGTGTCTTTAGGTCTGAAGTGAGTCTTTCATAGGAGGCATATAGTTGGATCTTGCTTTTTTAACCATTCAGACACCCTGTCTTTTGATTAGAGAATTTAGTCCATTTACATTTAATTATTGATAGGTATGTACTTGACATTTTGTTAGTTGTTTTATGGCTGTTTTTGTAGTTCTGTTCCTGTCTTCTTCCATCCTTTGTGGTTTAATGGCTTTCTTTAGTGATATGCTTGGATTCTTTCTCTTTATTTTTTGTGTATCTATTATAGGTTTTTTTTTTTAAAGATTTTATTTATTTGAGAGAGAGAGAGGGATAGAGCACAAGCAGGGGGAGCAGCAGAGAGAGAGGGAGAAGCAGGCTCCCTGCTGAGCAGGGAGCCTGATGCGGGGCTCGATCCCAGGACCCTGGGATCATGACCTGAGCCAAAGGCAGACACTTAATTATACGTTTTTAATTTGTGGTTAGCATTAGGTTCATATATAACATCTAATGTGTATAGCAGTCTATATTTAAGTTGATGGTCATTTAAGTTTGAACCCATTCTAAAAGCACTAAATTTTTACTTCCCAACCCCCCCACACACACATCCATTTTATGTATATGATGTCATAGCCTTTTATTTGTGAACCCTTTGATTTTTGTAGACATAATTTTTACTGCTTTTGCACTTTAACCTTAATATTCGTTTTACAAATGATCTATTTTTATGTTTGCATTTACCTGTGAAATTTGTTCCTTTTATAATTTTCTTACTCCTAATTATGACCTTTTCTTTCCACTCAAAGAATTCTTTAACACTTCTGATAAAGCTGGTTTTGTGGTGGTAAATTCCCTCAACTTTTGTTTGGGAAATTTTCTCTCCTTCTATTCTGAAGGATAGCCTTACTGGGTAGAGTATTGTTCGTTGTAGGTATTTTCCTTTCAGGACTTTGAATATATCATGACACTCCTCTGGCCTGCAAAGTTTCTGCTGAAAAATCTTTTCCTTGTATGTAATGATTTTCTTTTCCCTTGATGCTTTTAAAATTCTATTTATCACTAGTTTTTGCCATTTTAATTATTATATGTATTAGGAGCCTGCTTCTCCCTCTGCCTTCGACTCCGCCCCCCCCCCCACTTTTGCATGCCTGTGCTCTCTCTGACAAATAAAATTAAAAGAATTACAAACACCCATCAGGCATCTGGGTGGCTCAGTCAGTTGAGCATCTGCCTTCAGCTCAGGTCATGATCCCGGAGTCCCAGGATAGAGTCCTGCATCCCTTCTCAGCAGGGAGTCTGCTTCTCCCTGTCTCTCTGCTCTTCCCTCACTTGCTCTTGCTCACTCTCAAATAAATAAAATCTTGATTATTATATGTCTTGGTGTGGACCTCCTTGGGTTAATTTTGTTGAGGGTCTCTGCTTCCTAGATCTGGATGTTTGTTTCCCCACATTATGAAAGTCTTTAGTTTTGAATAAATTCTCTGCCCCCTTTTCTTTTCTCCTTCCAGGATCCCTATAATGTGAATGTTATTATGCTTGATGATGTTGCTGAGTTCCCTTAACCTATTCTCATTTTTTTTTCTTTTCACAGTTCAGCTTGGTTGTTTTCTATTATCCTGGTTGCTGATCTGTTTTTCTGTTTCCTCTAGTAATCTAATTAATCTATTGATTCCCTCTAGTATATTTTTAATTTCAGTTACTGAGTTCTCCATCTCTGATTTGCACTTCTTTTCTAATATTTTCTCTTTGCTAAAGGTCTCTGAGATCCTCCATTCTTAAGCCTAGTGAGTATCTTTATGACCATTACTTTGAATTCTTTATCAGGCATGTTGCTTATCTCTGTTCAGCTCTTTTGCTGTTGTTTTGTCCTATTTTTTCGTTTGAAACGTATTCCTCTGTCTTATTTGTCTCTCTGTATTTGTTTCTATGTATTAGAAAGCCAGTTATATTTCCTGATCTTGAATAGTGGCCTTAGGAAGAAGAGGTCTTATGGTGTGATGTCCCATGTTTACCAGAACCAGGTGCTTCAGGGGTGTGTCCCATGTGTGTTGCATGTGCCCTGCTTCTGTCTGAGCCACCTTTGCCTTTTGTCCAATCAGCTGTAATGGCCTATTTTTGTCTCTTACGGGTAGGTTTCGGTCCCTGTATTGTTAAGGGCCCAGCCTGGGGCTGTCAGGAACTTGTATTTGGGTAGTGTCAGCAGTCAGATCTGCAGGGCACTCACCCCACATTGTCCTCTAAGAGGCTTTTAATAGTGGGTGGGACCTCAGAGCTAATGCTTGCCCCTCCCATCCATCTGCCAGGGCTGCAGTCACACTGAACTGCAGAGCACTCTCCCTGTGCTGGCCCCTGAGGGGTTTTTGTTGCTGAGCAGGATGGTAGTCAGAGCAACTGTCTGTCTCTAGCCCATCTGCTGGGGCTGTAGTCAGAATACATTGTAGGCACTCTTTGCATCACCAGCTATAAGGTTTGGCTGCTGTAGGCACACTGGTGTGTGTGGTATCTTCCCCTCTCCCCAGAGCAAGAGTCACTTTGGAATGGTGTCTGTTCCTGCTGGGGCTGCTTACAGGGTATGTTGTGGCAGGAGCTATTTTGGAGGGATGCCTGCCAAGTGAGATGGGTAGGATGGAGCAGATCCACAGGGGAATATAGGTTTGGGGCATGCAGTGTTAGTAAGATAGGTGGAGAGTGCTCTGGTTCCTGCAAGTGTCTGGCTATCTAGGCTGTGTCGGGGTAGAGGAGGAAATGACACTTGCTAGCTCTTTTGTTATTACAGAAGTCTCCTAAAGATCCCTGCCCCTCCAGAACACATTCTGAGATTAGTAAATAAATCTCTTTCCCATATACCCTAGGCACTTTTCAAACCATGGCTTCTATGCTGTATCTCAGTGGGGTTATTTGTTATGCTGGCTCTTTAAGGGCAAGGACTCAGTTTCCTATTGCCCTCTAGCTCTCCTGGAGATAAGCCTGCTGACTTTTAAAGTACTTGGAGTTAAGCCTCACTGATGGTAAAAACTCATGAAGTTAAGCCCAGCTGGTTTTCAGAGACAAATGTAATGGGGACTTGTCTTCCCAGTGCAAGTCCCCAGTGGTTGGGGTGCCTGGTGTGGGGTCTGATCCTCTCACTTCTCTAGCTTGTGGTGTCCCTCCCATTTGTGGTTAGTCTTGCCAGGGGTTTGGTTCTCAACTGCCTCTCTGTCCCTCCTACCCTTTTCAGTGTGGCCTCCTCTCTGATTAGCCGGAAAGTCAGTTCTGCCAATCTTCAGGTCCTTTTCTGAGTTAGTTGCACTGATGTGGCTGTTACTTCAGTGTATTTATGGGATGAGGTGAGCTTACAATCCTCCTACTCAACCATTTTCCCAGAAATTTGAGAACAAATTCACTTTTCCTTCTCCTTGTCATTACCTATCACATGTAAAATTGGAATTTTTTTTAACTTATGATATGAATGCCCAGGTAATAGTTTCAGTTCCCCTTTTATAATAATCTAGACCAAAAATAGAAAAGTATTAAAGTTTTCAAAAAGGCATTACTCTTTTCAACTGACATTTTTTTTCCAGAAAGCTTCCATAATATCCAAATTATTCATATAATAATTCAGTTTGGAATTTTTATGAACCCCTATTTTCAGTTATTCAACAACATTGATCACCTATTGGTCAGGTGCTGGTTAAATGCCAGTTCTAGAAATAAAATGATGAGCAAAAGAAGAAATTTCCTTTTTTTTATGCAGCTTACATTAGATAGTTGGAGATAACAAATGATCATACCAGTGAATGAATACTTATCAACTGTAAGTTTTCCTAAAGGAAAGGCCTATGATTTCTTGAAAATAAAGAACAAGAATCTGACTAGGCTGGGGACTTTATAAGATGGCATTTGTTCTGAACTCTAAAAGGTGAATGTGCATCAAGGAGACAGAGTGGAATGAGAAGCAGAATAGGATCATGATGGCTCCAGAGCTATGATTAAGAAAGAGATCGGAATATTCAAAGGCTGGAGAGTTAAGTAGAAGCTATAAAAAAAAAAAAAAAAAAAAAGCCTTAAAGCCATAGGAAATATTTTTGTTCTTTTTTCCTAAGAAAAATGGTAAGATGTTAAAGGTTTTAAGCAGGCTGTGTTAAAAACCAGTAGGCATTGGGCGCCTGGGTGGCTCAGTTGGTTAAGCGACTGCCTTTGGCTCAGGTCATGATCCTGGAGTCCCAGGATCGAGTCCCACATCGGGGTCCCTGCTCAGCGGGGAGTCTGCTTCTCCCTCTGACCCTCTTCCCTCTCGTGCTCTCTATCTCTCATTCTCTCTCTCTCAAATAAATAAATAAAATCTTTAAAAAAAAAAAAAAACAGTAGGCATTTATAAAAGATCAGTCTGGCTGCTGTGCCCAGAATTTGTTGGGATGTAGGGCAGTATGCAGAATAAGGTGTTCAGGTGTGAAATGATGGTGACCTTGGCCTTATGAGCAAGATCTGAAAATATTGAATGACTCAAAAAATATGGAAAGTGATGCATCCAAATGGTGATAAGTCCTTTTCTATCACTGCTAGATAATGGTAGTATTAGTAATATATAAAAGGTGGAACACCTTGTTGCTTAAAGCCCTGAGGTTCAAATTTATATCATGGGCCTTTGTAACAGATCTGACTCCAATTTTCCATTCTATATCCTGAGAACATTCTTTACACTCTCAAAGGAACTGGTATGACTTTGCCTGGGAACCCTCTTATTTCCATCCACAGAGATGATATTCCTGGTAGAGAATGGCCCAATCTCTGTACTTCAGCACACTAATACGTGATAAATGAGTTAGAAGTTGATGCTAAGAAGTGGCCCACTCTGCTCTTAGTGGCCAAGTCAGGACCTGGGGTGTGGGAGATAGGGGAAAATATCTTACTGCTGCCAGCAGTCTTATCTGAATATCCTATAAAGGTACCCTGAGAGAAGTGGGCTCTAGAGGGGTATCTAGTGATTCCTGCTGGCAGAAAATGGAAATGAAATCCATCACCTGCTGCTCTGTGCTGAGGTTCTGAATGAACCAAGAATGTGCTGTTCCACCCAAGCACCTGCTTCAGCAGCCAGCTGCCCAGGGCTACCACTGTGGACAAGGGGCTATGAAGCTGCTTAGACAAGTTCCAGTTGGTGGTGTCCAAAGAGTATGCATGTAGTCTAAGGAGTGCTGGTCTGGGGATTAGGGGAGGAGAGGGAGACTCTTCTCCTCTAATCATGGTTACAGGTAGTGGAGCAAAATATTATTTTTGCATTTTGGCTAATTTACCATTTAAAACCATCCAAGGCTGCTGTGGTATGCCTGCTCCTATAATGTATGCATGTGTATTATAGATTCATCATTAATTTGAAATACTTCATATGAAAAAGGCCAGTTGGATCCAAAATCAATTTGTATTATTATAAGAATGTTTAACATTACACTCATCAGTGAAAGAAAAAGTTTTAGTAAAATGTAAAATATAATTTCAGTTGTTTAAAATCTTTAAATAATTGCCCCCAAGTTGTTAAAATTTATTAACTACTTATACTGTTTCTCAATGATGGTATCTATCAGGATATTTAGAGAGATAATCACCAAAATAGGAATTATGTGTAAGCCATCTAAAATATAAACAAAAGAAAGCTCCATTTTTTCCAAAGTTGACATTTTATCACAATCCGATATCATGTATTAAAATTTTATATTTAGTTTGTGTAATTACGTGTCACTAAATACTAACAGATGCTTTCATATCTCTCCCAGTTTTTGTGAAATGCTCTATCGTTTTTGTGAAATGCTCTATCATTTTTGTGTGCTTCCAAAAAGGAGTTCAGGTCCTATAATGGCAGATGGCAAGATCCAAAAAGAAAAAAAACAAAAAAAAAACAAAAAAAATTAGTTTTACTCCTGGACCCATATAGTTTGAGAATACATGTATTCATCCTTTGCTATGTTCATCTGTGCCTGCCCTACTTTCCTTGATCTCCCTCCATACCTCCTTGAAAGCTAAAGTTCCAAAAAGAGAATCATATTTCCTTCTTCTTTCACATTTTTAAATTATTTTAGCGACTGAATGAGAAAGTGTATGGAATCCCACAGGCAGCTGTAATCAGAAAGAACAACTCAAAATATTTAAGTGTCAGGAATATATAATGCAAATGAAACCCAAATGCAAAGGTGCTATGATGCCCTGCAAAGGAAGCATTAAGAGAAAATACCTTATAAATATGAATCTAGGAGTGCCTGGGTGGCTCAGTCATTAAGCGTCTGCCTTCAGCTCAGGTCGTCATCCCAGGGTCCTGGGACAGAGCCCCACATCGCACTCCCTGCTCCACGGGAAGCCTGCTTCTCCCTCTCCCACTCCCCACTGCTTGTGTTCCCTCTCTTGCTGTGTCTCTCTCTGTCAGATAAAATCTTTAAAAAAAAAAAATGAATCTAAAAATATAGATATCAACAGGTCAACCATTTGCATTTACAAACATTTTTAATGAATGTGTAAATAGTAGTGTTTATTCAATATATGTCAAATATACAAATTCCAGAAAATTCCTCACTCTTGCAAAAGGTCAGGTAGAAAACAGTTGGGGATCTGGACTTTAAAAAATAAGTGAAGAGGGGTGCCTGGGTGGCTCAGTCGGTTAAGCGTCTGCCTTCAGCTCAGGTCATGATCCCAGAGTCCTGGGATTGAGCCCCGCGTGGGGTTCCTTGTTCTGCAGGGAGCCCGTTTCTCCCTCTCCTCCCTGCTTGTACTCTCTCACTGTCTCTCTTTCTCTCTCTCTCACAAATAAATAAAATCTTTAAAAATAAAAAAAAAAAGTGAAGAGCCAGTTGTGTACTTAATAGCATAAGAACCTGATTAGTAGCAAATGCTTCATTTCAATAAAAGACTTGGGTTCCACAAAAAATCCTCCAGTTTATTTACAGTGAGTCAATCTAATCATACCACAAGGGCTACCCAGAAGAAATATCAAGAACGTGCTTGAGGAAAAATCAATCCCCTTTGTAACTTTGGGCAAAGTGACATAAGCCCAGGAATTTGGCTATGGCAACAATGATGTTGAAGAGAATGATATGCTTTCAATTTGAAGAGAATCAGTCGGCCATTGGGTGGTACCCTAGAAACTGTACAACATGTTTGTGGCTAATTGTTCCCAGAACAAAATGGAAAATCAGTTGGACCAAAATGTCCATGATTTCCATCTTTGCCAAAGTTCAAATATACATTAATTCTTTTCAAAACTTTGACAATTAGTCACAAGTTGCCTCTTTTTGGTAGTTCTATAAGTAGTTTTTGGAAAGATACTACAGTTGGGATGCCAAACATAATGGGGAGTATAACCAGAGCAAGCAGTGTTTGGTTCCAGTGCCTTTGAGATGGGTAAAAGGAATTACCTTTCTAATTTCATGATTAAAAATCTTGCTAACTCTGATAACTCAAGCAATCTTAACCAAGATTTATTTAACTGGCCTGATATCTGTTCATACAGATCACCAAACAATTCACTTAGCAGTTGAGATAAAGTCCTAATATAAAGATTCCATTCTGAGACTCAGGAGCAGTGAATAACAGAGCCAGTTCATTTCTTTTCACATATTTGTGATATTGAATAAATCCCTGAACTCCCTAAGTCTGACTACTTGATGTGTTTAGAGTAGGTTGACCACAGTCCTAGAGAGAGAAGTCTTATGTTGATACCTACCTTCATGAAAGATGTGGGGTTTTAAAAGTCCTCAAAGATGAGGAAGATTCTGATAGAGATGTAGAGGAAAGCTATTGTTAAAGGAATAAACTCTAAAATAATGGGATCAGATTGTGAAAAGAGAACCAGTAGTCTTGTTGTGTTAAACCAGAAGATAAGGCATTGCAAGGGCAAAATTAAGTGAGGCTGGAAAAATACGATAACACTATATTGGCTCTGAAATCACTAGAAATTACTAAGGAACTTGAGCCTCATTATGTAGACCACAAGAGTCCATCAGTGTTTTGCCATAAGAAAATAACAACAGTAAAACCACGTTTTAAAAAGTTGATCAAATATGTAGGATAGACAACAGGATAAACTAAAAGCAAGAATATAAGATGTGTCCTGAAAATATCCTGAAGTGAATGATGAAAGGCTAATTTAGAGCAGTAGCAACACTAGACAGTGAATGCAAGAGATTTTAAGTGAGAGAATCACAGAAGGTAGCTAACAGATAAGAGCCCTCTTATCTACACAGAATGTAGATAAGATGAAGGCATAAAGAAAAAAGCATGATAGGTCCTCAGCCTAAATGGCTGAGAAGTTGGTGAAACAATACAACAAAAAAATCTGGTTTAGGGAATAAGATGATGGCTCTTTCTGAGACAAAGTTAATGGTATTAATGTCAAACAGAGATACCTAATTTGCATCTTGTAACTCAGAAGATTCTGCTGTGTGAAGGTAATGATGGCAGCTGTGCAAACGTGAGGCTCAAGTGTTTCACAACCTTGAAACACATTTGGATCAGGAAAAAACAGACCTATAGAACATGAGAGAAACTAAAGTCAGAAGCCAAATTAATTGTAGCAACATTTCTAAATTCAAGAGAGGAGACAATGGATTGGACAATGGGAAAGCCTGACTGCATGGCGATAAGCTTAGGTGTGTATCAGAGAGTGGAAATCTCAAATATGGACTTGTTCCAAAAATTTAGGAAAGGGGAAGAAAAGGGGTAGGGCAAAACCTGAGGATATGTCAAGTTTGTGGAAAGTTTTGGAGGGATTTTGGGTGGACAAGAAAGAAGATTGGGAAAGATCTTATTTATATATCCCCCTAAAAGGAAAGAATGTCCCAAATTAAATTCATGGATAATTCCCCCATCACTTTTTAAGCTTAGCCTTTCTGTGTAATTTCTTATCTCAGTAAAAGGCAAGCCAGAAACTTAAGGGTCGTCTTTGATATTTCTCTCTCATATTCCATAGATCTAACTCTTTACTGTCAAGTTTAATCTCCTAAATAACTCTCAAATCTATCCATTTCTCTTCTCCATGACACATCACAGTCTATATGATGATAATTCCTCTCCTAGACTATCTCAGTAACCACTTAAACAGTTGTCCTATGTTTATTTCTATCATCTCTAGTCTACTCTATGTACTTCAGCCAGAGCGATGATGAAATCCAACCCTAAGCATGGTACCCAGCTGTTTAAAATATTTAAATGGCTTCACATTTCCCTTAGAATAAATTCTAAAATTAAAAAAAATTTCATATGATCTACAAAGTCTTAAGTAGTTTATGTTCTTGCCTGTCCAACTTTATCTTGTAATTTTCTCCTTCACACTCTGTGTGCTCCAGCTACGTGAGCCTCTTTTCTATTATTCATATTGATCATTCTTGTTGCCACAGGGACTTTGCACATCTACCTGCTCTGTATAGAATATCCCGGATTTGCCTGATGATTGCCTACTTCAGTTTGTCACCCACTCAGGGAAATATCACTGACCTTTCTGAGTCGAATATACTCTTATTGTACCATAAACTTTTCCCTTCTGACCCTTAATATTCATTTGCCAAATACTTTCACCATGCCCTCTATGTGCCAGGTACAATTCTGGACACTTGGGATTAACAGCAAACAAAAGAAAGTCCCTGTCTTCATGAAGATTTTGTTCTGAGGAGGAGAAAAGCAATAAGTAGGCAAAGCAATGTGTCAGAACAGATAGGGCTGAATGCTATGAAAACATAGGGCAAGAGGACAGAGAATGATGGATCAATATGACTTTGGATAGAGTAGTCAGGGAATACTTATAAATGATTGAGAAGAAAGCCCTGAAGGAAGTTTCTAGATGTACTTAAAGCTATGGGACTGTGTGATGTCACCTGGGGAAAAGACAGAGGAACAGGTTAAGAGCCCCAAGTTCCTGAAAGTATGGCACTCCACTGCTTAGAGCTTGAGAAATGAGTTTTGAGCAGCAAATGAGATAAGAAACAGGTAGAAAAATCAAGAAAATTGTGTCCCAGGGGCTAATAAAGAAAGGAAGAGGGGCGCCTGGGTGGCTCAGTCCGTTAAGCGGCTGCCTTTGGCTCAGGTCATGATCCTGGGGTCTTGGGATCGAGCCCCACATCTAGCTCCCTGCTCAGTGGAGAGCCTGCTTCTCCCTCTCCATCTGCCTGCCACTCTGCCTACTTGTGCTCTCTCTCTCTCTGTCAAATAAATAAATAAAATCTTTAAAAAAAAAAAAAGGAAGAGTGTAATAAGACAGGATAATCAACTTTGTAAAATGAGGCTTTTGAAATGTAAACTCCATAAAGGCAGGGATTTTTTTTTTTTTTCTATTTCAGGGTCCAGGGGCTATGAAAGTAAAAGAGCTGGCATGTGGTTTACGCTCAATAACATTTGTTAAACAATAACTGGTCAATCCGATGAGGACCAAGACTTGGGCATTGAATTTAACAATGTGGAGGTCACTTCACTGGTGACCAGGTCATGAACAGTTTGGGTGGTGTAGTATGGTCAAAACTATGAGTGCAATAGGTTGAAGACACAGTGGGAAAGGAGAAAGCAGAGAAACCAAGTCTTTATCTGTGTTCTTTATTATGTGTTTCCTACCTTAATTTAGGAGGGCTTGCCATATATCCAGTGTGCCTGGTACATGGTAAATGTTGGATTATACTTTTATATGAATGAAATACAATGACAAACAGGGACACAAAGCAGGACAATTCTGTTGCTACATGGGAATAAAGTGCTCGGCACAGAGACAGTGATTCTTAAAAAGAGAGGACACTAAGATGTGGTATAAGCATATACTTCTAACAGACATAATAGATAACTATGTATATGAAAGATGGAAGAATCAAAATATTAGAACATAATAATGAAGATGTCAACATGGGAAAGCTGAATTGAGGAGCTAGGTATTAGGAAAAGTATAAATATTATTTTGAATTGCTGAGCTTAAGGACTGGCTGGATGCAGGATGATATGATTAAAAAAGCATCGGACTAGGAGGAAAGAGACCTGGAGACTGTGCCCGACTCGGTCAGTAACTAGCTGTGTGTCTTTAGGACAGATACTCTGCCAGGTCTCAGTTTCTCTCATCTGAAATATGGCTGAGGCACAGTGGACTTGGTTTCTTTTGGCTGAAATAATTTTTGATTCTGAGAGGAACTCATACACAAAGATGACCTGCTCTAAGGGCAAAGTTGGTGCTAGAGCTGCAAATGTGGGTATAATTAGCAGGAAGGTAATAGTTGGAGGTCAGAGATTATTTGAATTTGGATGGTGGATAGAGCTCCATGTGTCATTAACTGGCTCCACATGGAGATTTAACCACACCCTTGGCCTCCTTCCCACTGTTCTCTGACCTATTCACTTAGCCAGGGCTGACAGTGAAGAAGCCCACAGTGAGAAAGCAGCTGTTCTCAGGAGGGGTGGGGAAACCACAGCAACTGACAGAAGAAAAATAAGGGAATAGGGAAATGGACACTATACCTAGGGAGAAGTAAGATTGAAAATGGTTCTCACTTGAATGCTTTGAGCTATAGAGGAATTTTTAACCTCTTCAGAATAACTTCATAATATTTAGCCTCATGGAAAAAATTATATTCAATCTGTTAAAAAAAAAAAAAAGGAAAATGCCTTTTCTGTACCCGTGTCATTGAGAAATCCACATAATTCTCTGTCGAGGATCTGTGGAGTTAGGCTTTATTTACATTTCTGTGAGTTATTTATTGAGTACAGACATAAATTAGAAAATTTTTCAAGGGTGTAGCAACCTGGTCTGCCGTCAGTCATTAAAATCCAGCTGCTAAATAAAAAGAGCAGCAGAATGACCACATGAAATGAGGCAGTGACAAGGAGAAGGGCGCTGTGCAATACACCAAACAAGTAAGCCTCGAGCAACTGGGAATTGCCAGCTTTGCATGATTCCTCACAGTTTCAAACATGGGTTTGAATACCTTTTCAGGCTTTGCCTGAAAGTTTCCTGTCCTCCAGTTCACTATGTCCCATCAGTAACAATGGATCTAAAGGAAAAATATAGTCAGATGATAGATAATTGTCACTATTCATTATCTGTAATTGTTTTCTAGTTGACTCATTAAAAATCTTTTAAAATTTACCATCTATGCATATGTATATAGGATAGGGAAGTAGATCTTTTATGTTCCATATTCAGAGAAGCATAATCACAAGAAATAAAAAGGAACAGGAAGTTTCTCTGGGAACCATGTCATACCATTGATTCTGTAGGGAAAAAAAAACAACACACGTGCTGTGTGAAAGGCCTGGGAGAGATGCTATGGAAGCACATATAACAGACTCCATCCCGACACCTTATCTCCACATATACGTGACTAGAAATGGTCACTTGTAATGATATTACTGTACAAGATGGGAAGACAGGAGCTTGCCCTATGATCACAACTTTTATTATGCCAGCATTATAGCTTATGACTACAAAAATACTGTAATAGTACAATGATTAAAGTTTAGATGATAACTAAGACTAAAGAGAAAAATATAGAAACAAGGTTAGAGAGAGCCCAGAGAGATAAATGTATTCATGAAAAACAAAGTAATCGGATAAAAGAGAATAATGGAAGATTATAATTCACCTCAACTTCTCTTTCTATTCAGCAAACATTTAAGGATATATTAAGTTCTAGCCTCTGTGTAGGTCCTGGAAATACAATAAAAACAAGATACAAGTTCTACACTAAGGACATTAAGATTTGGTAATTGAGCAGACCCTCAATAAATATTGCTGAAATTGAAGGGAGAAGCCGTAGAGGAAGATAGGGAACCACTGTGTAGCTGTTCTCAATCTTTTTGAATCTGGAAGGAAAGTCTGGATACCTGTAGGCTCCTCTAAAAACTCAAGACAGACTGAGTAAAACTGGCAGTGAATCCAATTCCCAGAGACCCCCTTCTCCCAATAGCTAATAAAAAAAAAAAGCTGTCAAAATTCACAAATGAAAGGACATAGCCTTTGAAGAGAGATGAAAGAGTGTCAGTCCCTTACCCAATCTCTATCACTTTGAAGAAATATTGAGGAAAGAGAGTAGATGTGATCATGAGAATTTTTACTAACACCCCCAATTTGAAAGGAAGAGGACTAATAGTTTGAGTAAGCAGCATGAGTGTGGGGGAGAAATACTGAAAAACATCATGAGAATAGAAAGGTCTATAAACCAATCTGGAATCTCAGTAGAGAGGAAGGGTACAGATGTCTGGGTTTCATTTTTCAGGACACTGTACTAAGCCAAGAGAATTTATCAAAGCCAATGGGAGTGGGTTATACCCTCCTAGATGGAGTGGTCTAGCTATAAGATATTTAAAAGTATGAATGAGCAGATAAGGGGTCTTTACTATGGCTTCACTGCATGCCCCTAGAGATGATGGCATTCACAAGTATAGTAAAAACAAGGCTCAATTTCTATTCCTTGCTATGCCCCTTGGTACACTTTGATTTCCTTGGAGGCAGATCTTTTGTCTGTACCCCCTCGATGTACTTGTGTTCAGTTAAATCTGAGTATTATCCCTAGTGGTGACAGTGTCAAGAAATAGTCACCATTCTATATCAGAGCCAATAATTGGTCTGGAGAATTCTCACTGTTAAAATATGCCAGATTTTAAAAAGTTGCATGCATTTTTTTTAAATAAAGAAGAAAGGGAAAGGAAAGAATCAGAATAGGAATAAAGAAAATAGAATGTAATCTGAAGAAAAATTACCCTCGATAAGTTCAAGCTATAAATAAACTTAATGAACATATGAAGTCAATAAAGCTAGAACTCAAAAATATTTTTAAAAGGGTGAGATGATAAGCATTTAAAAGTATTACTGTAGACCCAAAAAGCTGATTAGAAAAGGAACAAGATAGCCAGTCAAAATTCAAATTACTACCTTGGAGAATAAGTATAAGATAAAATAATTGTGGATGCAGAGAAAAGACAAAAATAGCACAGTAACTAGAAAATGATAGATATAAAAGGCCAACAAAGATGATCTGAGAGTGCAATTGTTACTACGGCACAGAAACCAGTAGCTGGATCAGAGAAAAAGGATTTGATATAAAATACATAGTTTTTATAAGTTATTGCATGCCAGTTTCAAAGCCAAAGGAGAGAAAGCAAGACAAATAATTTTAAATGTTAGGTAACTTAGTAGAAGCACATTTTAATCTGAACAATTATTTCAATCCCCTGTTTTATTCTGAGAAAGATGTGAAATTATCGGGATTTCTCAAATTAGAGAAAAAAAGTCCCTGATAAAGATTCAGAGGAATAATTATCTAAAACTATCGTCTCCAACAACTAAATTCATATAAGTATCTAAAATTCAATGAATAACCAGTACATACCTAATTCATAGCCTGTAATTCTCTGACTGGATTTGACCTTAGAAAAACTTCAAAACCAGATCAACAAATCCTATTAATGGCTTAAAAATCAAATCCCCACTGTCAAGTCTTATAAGCTGTCTTTTTTTTATTCAGTTCTAAAATTTTAATTCAGGTATGGTTAACATACAGTCTTATATTAGTTTCAGGTGTACAATATAGTGATTCAGTAATTCTATACATTATTCAGTGTTCATCTTGATAATTGTACTCTTTAATCCCTATCACCTATTACATCCATCCCCCTCTGGTAAACATCAGTTCTCCGTAGTTAAGAGTCTCTTTCCTGGTTTGTCCTTTTTTTTTTTTTCCCCCCATGACCATTTGTTTTGTTTCTTAAATTCTCTTATCTCCTTCCCACCCAGTTTAGTGTCTCCTACAGATGAGAGAAATCAGTCATGGCTACTGACCTAAACACATGTATTTTCTCTTTACAAATTGTATGTAGCTGTTTTGAGTTTAAAATAATATCAAAAACATAATTGATCATTTTATTCCCACTCCTCTTGAATGCTAAACTGAGGTTAATGGTTCTCTACAATATTGTGTGGTATTCATATAGTACCAGAGATGTTTAAGCATATTTTGAGAACCAGGAGAAACACAATTGGTGTATTTGTAATTCCCAGTCTTCCAAATCTCAAACCAGAGATTTCAATCTCAGCTTTTATAGCCCTCTGAACTAAACCTTTACCCATGAAACTGGTCAGGGTCATAGCCTTTTCATCAACAATGATCTCCCTTTGCTTCTTTTATTCGAGGTTTCACTGTATGATTCAAACAGCTGTTTGTCCTTTATGAGACTTGTCTTCCCACACAGCACAGCTGCATTCCCAGATCTTTCCAACCTTCTGCCCTAGCTCTGATCTTTCTCTTGGCTCCACTTGCTCCAGAGTCTGCACCTGTGTCTTTGGACCCTGGGATCTCACAGGAACTGGAAAGGAACATTTTATTTTTCATAGATACATCTTAGATTATTTTCCTGCTTTTACTCCATCACATGAGAAAAAATAACTAACATAATAAAAGAAATTAATTTTAACACCATAAAATAATTTTAAGCCTTAGGTAGAACTAGTAAATAGTTTATTAAGACAAATGGTCCATTTTCCAAACTTTATAAAGGGTAGGCAGTTAGAAAAAATCCTTTCCTTCTATGACTAGTCAGGCATAATTTACCCTTAAATGAAATGTAAATCATAGTTAGTTTTTCCAGATCATATATACAAACTACCTCATAGTGAGCATGGCCTGTGTCCAAGCAGAAAGCACCCAGGGTAGAGCACTCACACTCATCTACCAACTATAGCCATTCTCTCAGCCCAAGCTGAAGTGCACTGACTCTCCACTAAAACCCTTGCTCTCTTACCTTGGAGTGAGCTTGGCTAGAAATCATTGAGCTACAGGCACTAAGATATAATATGACCAGTGCTGAAATAGATACCTCAAAATATTTCCCCTACTAGCATTTCAGAATAAAGTCCCACCAATCATTTCCTAAATTTTAGTCTTAATTTCTGATCACCGAATCAAGACAGCATTATGAGAATATAAATATAATTCTGAGTTTTACTGATTTGAGAAACCCAAATCTGGTGAGTATGTTCACTGAAATTTTAGCAGACATCAGAATTACCTGGAAGGATTACAACAAAAAGAAAAGGCATCCAAATTGGCAAAGAAGTCAAACTCTCACTCTTTGCAGATAATATGATACTTTATGTGGAAAACCCAAAAGATTCCACCCCAAAATTCTCATTACAGGATTTTCATAAAGGATATCAGTAAAGTGACAGGATTTAAACCAATGCACAGAAATCAGTTGCATTTCTATATACCAACAATGAAACAGAAGAAAGAGAAATTAAGGCGTCAATCCCATTTATAGTTGCACCCAAAACTGTAAGACACCTAGGAATAAATCTAACCAGAGACACAAAGGATCTATACTCAGAAAACTATAGAATATTCATGAAAGAAATTGAGGAGGACACAAAGAAATGGGAAAACGGTCCATGCTCATGGATTGGAAGAACAAATATTGTGAAAATGTCTATGCTAGCTAGACCAATCTACATATTCAATGCAATCCCTATCAAAATACCATCAACTTTTTTCACAGAACTGGAACAAATAATCCTAAAATTTGTATGGAACCAGAAAAGACCCCAAATAGCCAGAGGAATGTTGAAAAAGAAAAGCTGGTGGCATCACAATTCCAGACTTCAAGCTCTATTACAAAGCTGTAATCATCAAGAGAGTATGGTACTGGCACAAAAATAGACACACAGATCAACGGAACAGAATAGAGAACTCAGAAATGGACCCTCAACTCTATGGTCAACTAATCTTCAACAAAGCAGGAAAGAATATCCAATGGAAAAAAGTCTCTTCAACAAATGGTGTTGGGAAAATTGGACAGCCACATGAAGAAGAAGGGAACTGGACCATTGCCTTACACCACACACAAAAATAGATTCAAAATGGATGGAAGACCTAAATGTGAGACAGGAATCTATCAAAATCCTTGAGAACACAGGCAGCAAACTCTTTGACCTCTGCCACAGCAACTTCTTGCTAGACACGTCTCCAAAGAAGGGGAAGGGAAACAAAGGCAAAAATGAACTTCTGGGACTTCATCAAGGTAAAAAGCTTTTGCAGAGCAAAGTTGCAAATGACACATCAGATAAAGGGCTAGTTTCCAAAATCTATAAAGAGCTTATCAAACTCAACACGCAAAGAATAATCCAATCAAGAAATGGGCAGAAGACATGAACAGACATTTCGCAAAGACATCCAAATGGCCAACAGACACGTGAAAAAGTACTCAACGTCACTTGGCATCAGGGAAATCCAAATCAAAACCTCAATGAGATACCACCTCACACCAGTCAGAATGGCTAAAATTAACAAGTCTGGAAATGACAGATGTTGATGAGTATGCAGAGAAAGGGGAGCCCTCCTACACTGTTGGTGGGAATGCAAGCTGGTGCAGCCACTCTGGAAAACAGTATGGAGATTCCTCAAAAAGTTGAAAATAGAGCTACCCTATGACCCACCAATTGGCACTCCTAGGTATTTATCCCAAAGATACAAATGTAGTGATCTGAAGGGGTACATGCACCCCAATATTTATAGCAGCAATGTCCACAATAGCCAAACTATGGAAAAAGCCCAGATGTCCATTGACAGATGAAAGGATAAAGATGTGGCATATGTATATTTAATGGGATATTATGCAGCCATCAAAAAAAAAGAAATCTTTCCATTTGCAATGACATGAATGGAACTTATACGGTATTATGCTAAGCAAAATAAGTCAATCAGGGAAAGACAATTATCATATCATCTCAATGACATGTGGAATTTAAGAATCAAGGCAGAGGATCATAGGGGAAGAGAGGAAAAAAATGAAACAAGACAACCAGAGAGGGCAACAAACCATAAGAGACTTTTTATTTTTTTTTTAAAGATTTTACTTATTTGAGAGAGAGAATGAGCGGGGGGAGAGGGGGCAGAGGGAGAAGCAGACTCCCCGCTGAGCAGAGAGCCTGATGTGGGGCTCGATCCCAGGATCCTGAGATCATGACCTGAGCCGAAGGCAGACAAATGCCAACCAACTGAGCCACCCAGGTGGCCCCCTCTAAGAAACTCTTAATCTCAGAAAACAAACTGAGGGTTGCTGGAGTGGAGGGGGGTGGGAAGGATGGAGAGGCTGGGTGATAGACGTTGGAGAGGGTATGTGTTGTGGTGAGCACTGTGTGTTGTGTCAGACTGATGAATCACAGACCTGTACCCCTGAAACAATACATTATATGTTAATAATAAACTCTTTATTAAGGTATAATTGCCAAATGATAAATTGCATTTTTGAAGTATACAATTATGTACACACACACACACACACACACACACACACATATGCCAACTCATAATCAAGGTAATGAAAATATCACCCCCAAAAGTTTCCTAGTGCCCTTATATAATCTCTCCTTCCCCTTTCTGCCCACCCCTTTTTCCATTTTCCACTGCCTTTCCAGGCAACCACTAATCTGGTTTGCATTTTCTAGAGTTTTCGATAAGTATAATCATATAACATACAGTCTCGTTCTGCCTTCTTTCTCTCAATATGATAATTTTCAGATTGATCCATGCTCTTGCATGCATGAATAGTTCATTTCTTTTTATTTCTGAAGAACATTCCATTGTATAGTTAAACATGTGTTTTGCACTTCACCAGTTAATGGCATTTGTTTCCAGCTTTTGGCTAGTAAAAGTAAAGTTGCTATGGACATCCATGTACAATCCTTTTAATGGCCATAGTCTTCTCTTGAGTAAATAAAAAAGTAGAATGGATATATCATGTGGTAGATTTAAGCTTAATTTTAAAAAACTGGCAAGTTTTTTTTTTTTCCAAAGTAGTTGTGCTCTTTTACATTTCCACCAGCATTGTATGAAAGTTCCAGTTTCTCTAATACTTGGCATGGTCAGTCTTAATATTAGACATTTGTAATAGGTGTAGTGTTTTTTTTATTTTGCATTTCCCTAGTGAATATTGATATTTAGTATTTTACTGTATTTCTTTGCCATCAGTATATCTTCTTTGAAGTATATGCTAAGATATTTTCCCCATTTTAGGTGTTTTTTTTCTTTTTTGAGTTTTGAAATTTGTTTTATATTGTCTAAATACAGATTCTTTTATCAGATGTGTGATTTGCAAATACTTTCTCCCAGTCTGGCTTGTCTTTTCCTTCTCTAAATAGTGTCTTTCTAAAAGCTGCCATTCTTCCTTGTGTTTAAGTTCAGTTTATCAATGGTGGCTTAATGGATCATGCTTTCAGTGTTCCATCTTCACCTAACTTCACGTAAGCCAATGTTGTAGAATGGTAACCCATTATAAGAATATGAATATATAATTTTGAATTTTACTGATTTGAAAAACCAAAGTCTGATGAGTTAGATTTTCATGCAAATTTTAGCAGGCATGAAAATAAAAGGATTTTTTTTTAGAACTTTAAGGTGTAATTGACAAAACAGGAAACTACATGTTTAAAGTATACAATTAGTCAATCAGGGAAAGACAATTATCATATCTCAATGACATGTGGAATTTAAGAATCAAGGCAGAGGATGTCCATACATATATACTCATGAAATTATTACCATAATCAAGGTAATAAACATACAATCAAGATAACAAACATATCAATCACCCCCCAAAGTTTCCCAATTCCCTTTTAAAATTCTCCTTTCTATGTTTCCTTTTAGATGTTATATGCTTAGATCTATCCTCCATTTTGACTTAATTTTTGTACATGGTGGGAGGTAGACACTGAAGCATGTTTATTGCATAGCAATAGCCCAACTGTTAGGCAACATTTATTGAAAAGACTGTTCATTGAATTGCCTTTGAGTCTTTGTAAAAAATCAATTAACTATAAATATGTGAATCTATTTCTAGATTCATTTTTTTTATCCTGAAGCCAATATCGCAGTTTTGATTTTTACAGATTTTTAAAAATTATTAGTCATGTAGTGTAAGTTCCCCACCTTTGCTCATCTTTTTCAATCATCTGGTTACTCAGATTTTTTGTATTTCCATATGAATTTTATAGCATTTCAGTTTTTATTAAAGGCCTGATGAGATTTTGATAGTGGTCACATTGAATATATAGATCAATTTGGAGAGATTTGATATCTGAACAATATTAAATCTTCCAAACTATTAACATGCTATCTCTCCATTTTTTTTTAGATTTCTTAAAATTTCTTTCAGGAATATTTTATAGTTCTTATTATAAAGTTCTTACATCTTTTTGAAAATTATTCTCAAAGTACTTCATATTTGGGGATGTTACACTAGATAGTATTGAATTTTAATTTCAATTTACAATTGTTTGCGAGCATATAAAAATGCACTTGGATTTTGTATATTAATCTTGTATCCTACAGCCTTGCTAAACTCACTTATTCTAGTATCTTTGGTAGAATCGATAGAATTTTCTTTGTAGGTGTTGATTTTTCTCTGCAAATACAGGTCTGCTACTTCCTTTCCAATCTCAACACGTATTACTTTTTTCTCATTGTAGTGCCCTAAAACTTTGAGCATGATGTTGAATACAAATGGTGAGAGTGAACATCCTTAGCTTTTTCCTGATCTTATGGGGAAATAATTCTGTCTTTCACCATTAAGTATCATGTACCAGTAGGTTTTTTATAGATGTCCATAGTGGGTTGATGAAACTGCTTTCTAGTCCTAGTTTGCTGAGAATTTTTTTTTTTTTTTTTTTTATCAGTACTGGGTATTGGATCTGTTGATGACTTTTTACATCTAATGAGACGGTCACATTTATTCTTTCACTACTTTGATAATTTGGTAAATTAGATTGTCAAATTTTGAAACAACCTAGTATTATTTGGATAAATCATATGTGATCTTGATGTATTATCATTATTACATGTTGGATTTGATTAAAATTTGTTTAGGAATTTTTGCATCCATGCTCTTGAATATTGGAGGGTAATTTTCTTTTGTGATATCTTAGACTAGTTTCAATGTCAGAGTAATGCTGGCACTGTAGAATTTATTGGGAAATATGCTTTTTTTAATTTTCTGGAAGAGTATATACAGTATTGGTATTATTTCTTGATTAAATGTTTGACATAATTTCCTGGTGAAATTATCTGGGTCTGCAAGTCCTGTGTGGGAAGAATTTTAGCTACATATTCAATTACTTTATTCATTATGGGGCTATTTGAGTTGACCTATTTCTTCTTGAGGAAGTTTGGTCATTTTGGTCTTTGACAGATACTTGTCCATTTCCTGTAAGTTGTCAAATTTATTGACCTACTTTTAAAATAATAATTCTTTATTGTCCTTTTAATATTTGTGAATTCTGAAATGACATCACCACTCTCAATCTTTACTGGTAATTTGTATCTTTAGTCTGATACTCCTGATCAGGCTGGCAGAAAGTTTAATTTTATTCATCTCAAATAATTAGCCTTTGGTTTTATTAATTTTCTCTATTTTTTTATTTTTTATTTCATAACAAAATATTTTGAGTGTTATTTGCTCTTATTCTAGTTTCTTAAAATGAAAGCAGAAGTAATTTCAGTTTTTTCTAATATATATAGTACCATAAATTTCCCATTAAGTTTTATTTTAACTATACTTCAAAAATTTGATATGCTGTATTTCCATTTTCATTTAGTTTTTTGACCCACATATTATTGGGAACTACATTTATAATTTCAAAATATTCAAGGATTTTCCAGAGATTTTTCAATTAATTGTGGTCTGACAACATATTTCATGACTTGAATCCTTTTAAACTTGAGTCTCAACTTTTGACTTGGAACATGGTCTATTTGGGTAAATGCATAGTGTACCCTTAAAGAATGCATATTCTGATCTTTTTTTTTTTTTTGCATGAACTGCTCTATGAAAGTCAATTAGATTAACCTGCTTGTTAGTGTTATTAACACTTTAATATTCTTTTTTTTTTTTTGTCTCTTTATCCTGTGAAGTATTAAGAAAAGGAGTTGAATCCCTGAGTAAGAGTGTAGATCTGCCTGTATCACCTTGTATCACTTGATAAATCTGTCAGTTTGGTCTTGTATATTTTGAAGCTCTATTATTAGGTGAATAAATGATTAGGATTATTATGTTGTCCTGAAGAAGTCGCTCCTTTTATCACAGTGAAATAGTCATCTTATCCCTGGCATTATTTTTTACGCTCTGAAATAGTTTGTCTAATATTAATAGAGCCACTCCAGCTCTCTTTTCATTAGTATCTGGCAGGTAAACCTTGCCCTATTTTTTCACTTTTAACCTATTTGGATCATGATATTTAAAGTGGGTTTCTTACAGAGTATATATAACTGGATATTTTTTTTGCCCAATCTGTCAATTTCTTGCCTTTTAAATGGGGAATTTTAAATCTTTACATTTAAAATGATTATTGATATGGTTGGATTTAAATCTACTATGTCACTATTCATTTTCTCATTGTCCTATCTGTTCTTTGTTCAGTTTTCCCTATTTTTCTGCCACTTTTAGGATGAGGGTTTTTTATTTCATTTTATCTTTTTGTTCTGTCTAGCTACATTCTTTGTTTTTGTAATTTTAATGGTCACTTTAAGATTTATGGTATACATTTTTTTAAATTACCACCATTTACTTCAGGTGATATTATGCTAGTTCATATATCACAAAAGAACCTTATAATTATATTATCCCTTCCCCTCCTGGCCTCTGCTTTTGTTGCCACACATTTTACTTCTGTATGTTAAAAACCTCACAATACATTGGTACAATTTAAACAGTTGATTATCTTTTACAGGGATATCAACAAAAAAAATCCTTATATTTACCCCTGTCATTACCATTTCTAGTGCTCTTTATTTCTTTGTGTGAGTCCAGCTTGTGATTCATTCAAATCTGAGTTTTTGACTATCAAAATAATTTTTTCTTTGTTGGAACTGTTTCAGTACAAATTACTTAATTATTTACAAAGCACTAAAATGTCCTTGCAGTCATATTGCAGCTATTTTCCTCATCATGGCTCCCCAAAACACAGACATTTACAAAGGGACTTATTTTCAAGTCTTTTCCTGTCAACTAGCCCTACTTTAGATTTCCTTATAAAATTCATTAGGGAACCCATAACTCATAAAATTAGAGGATAATTTTTAAATAGAGAACTCACAAGCCTATTTCTAGTTTTCTCCTAAATGTCACAAGACCATAATGAACGGGAAACTTCTCAGTGATTCATTGTGAAATGCCCTAAGGAATCAAATCAGAGAGCGGTGATGTTACATGTTCCCCTACTTAGCTCCAGGTTGACTCCCAACTTCCTCTGTACTTTGTCCATGTTTATGAAGTTTTTGTGTCAGATTACAAGGTTCCTGCCTGGACAGACTTTGCTGTGTCTGTGTTGTATCATACCTAATTAAAATTCTGATTGTTTATTACCCCATTATGTAAAAATGGCATATAAATCTTTGTATTCTAAAATATAGACTATGTAACTTTAGAGGGAAGGGAGGTAAGAACCCTAAAGAATCCAAAAAAAAAAAAAAAAAGCTGTCTTCTAGAGCAATAAAATTAGGATGCAACAAGAGGTCTCTGTGACTAATGATTAGGAATGGCAGAATGCATTGAAAGAGTGACAAAAAATAGTCATTTGAAATGTGAACACTGATTAAAAGTTACTAGAGCAGAAGTTCCAAAATACACATTGATTTGTGATTAATCTGCTTTTCACATAGTCAGTGAAGTATGCTTCCTGGTGAGAAGATTCAGTGATTTATTCATTTAAATGTAATCAATAATGCTCCTGAGTAATGTAAGAGAAGCCTGTCAGAATCTGATAAGAGTCAGTATAGCCAGCTAATGCCAGGTATTTACCAAATCAAATATTTATTAAAAGTTTCCTGGGTATTTTCCTCTATCCCAAGGGGTCCAAAAATTATTAATACTCAGTTCCTATCCTAAAATATAATTTAATAGTAAAAAACACATCATATGAATTAAATATTTGTCAAAACATTAACCAATTTTTGTGCAATATAAAATTTGAAATTATATCTGAAGATTCATGGGGAAAAAGATGAAATTCACTCCAATTGAAAGCACTGAAACTTCTTGAAGAACTGGATCTTGAGATGCAAGATGATTTCAACATGTACAGATGAGGCAGTAGGACAGTCTCTTTAGGAGAAAAGGAGAAATCTACCATTCACAGCCTATTTATTGTGTTGTGGTCACGGTCTCTTATGTACAATAGTAAGAATAAAGACACAGAAATGAGAACAGGAACAGTTTCCAGAACTGGGAAATCCCACCTAGAGTGCTTTGAGATATAACAAAATTGATAAAGCTCAAATGATTGCAACCAAACAGTAATGCACTATGAATTTAAGATTAAAATATTTAGACTATATTGTAGAGAAGCTTGTATAAATACAAATTAGGAGTACACTGAGAAAAAAACAAATTGGCTTTGTTAGAGCAATCCTAGAGATGTTCATTCAGAGCCAGAAATAGCACTTGTTCTCTTCAAACAGGGAAAAAAAATCATAATTCTTGGGAAATTGGTTTGAGTACTCAGAAGATTCCTGCCTCCCTAATAGAAAACAATCCTAGACTAAATGTTTCTCTGACCTTTGCTAACCAATCCTAAAAGGAAGACCCAAAAGGATCAAGTTCTATGTAGCTTAACTACATCCTAAAACAAAACTCAAAATGTATATTACTACAAAAAATATCTAGCACCTGAAATGAAATTTATGGTATGAATATAACTAAAAATTATAGGCATGAAAAGAAGAAAATATGACCTGTAATAAAGAAAAATCAATTGAAACCAAACCAGAATGGACATAGATGTCAAAATTATCAGACAAGGACAAGAAAACAATTGTTTTGTTTCTTTATTCCTTTTTCAACAGGCCATTTTGTCATTTCATATAGATTTAATAGTAAGATATTTACCACAAAAGCAAAAACAGATTTTCAAATCAAAGAAAAATCGTGTATTTAAAAAGTTTCAATGTAGTTACTCTACTTGAAAATTACTATTCAGATAGAATGTTATTTTATTTCATTATGACTTAAAAAAAATTAGTCTTAACTTTTCCTGGAATTAGTGGCAGTTCTTCATCAGTAATTGTCATTCTTCTTTTGCTTTATAATGTCTTTCTTGCTCTATACTTTTGTCCAAAATGTTGTCTTTAGGATATCCCATTACTTCTCAAGTAGGATGAAGTTTTTAGAAAAATTTTCCCTGTCAATAATACTGCCTATATTACTAACTTCATATGGTAACTTGTCATTACTTAGTTGTCTGACAGAATGGTATAGTGGAAACTGTAATAGTCTCATGCTCAGGGGCAGTATTCAAATCCCAGATGTCAAACACAAATTCCATTCTTAGAGCAATTAACACAGTGGTTCCCAAACTGAATCTGGGCTGATCACTAGAATCACCAGGAGAACTTTTTACAACATGCAAATAACTAGGCTCTACACCAGATCAATCAAATCAGAATCTTTAGGAGAGGGGCCTGACGATTATATTTTTTAAAACCTCAAATGATAAGTAGTCCAGGTTAAGAAGCCTTGAGCCCTAACTTCTCTAGTCCTTTATTCAGGATAATAAGAGTGACAATACATTGTTCATTTGTCTCTTAAGCATTAAAAGAAAAAGATTAAAATATATCATGCCTCAAAACATTTGAAAGCCTTTCTCACATGCAGTCCTTAAACTAACTTCTGGGAATAAGTCAATTTTCTTTTTGATAAAGGTACATTCATCGTTCTCTTATTTTCTAAAAACATTAAAGTATATCCAGGAATGGATGAACCAGTAATTCTTTTTTTTAATTGAAGTGTAGTTGACACACACTGTTACATTAGGTGTACAACATAGAATTCAACAATTCTATATGTTACGCTCACCACAGCTGTAGCTACCACCTGTCACCCTAAAATGCCGTTACAATACCATTGACTATATTCTCTTTGCTGTACCTTTCATCCCTGTGACTTATTCTATAACTGGAACCTATACTTCCCACTTTCCTTCTCCCATTTTGCCCATTCTCCCACCTCCTCCCCTCTAGAAATCACCAGTTCCCTATTTTTATGGTTCTGTTCATTTTTTTGTTTGTGTTTGCTTTGCTTTTTAGATTCTACATATAAGTGAAATCTGGTGCTATTTGTCTTTCTCTATCTGACTTATTTCACTAAGTTTAATGCCATCCAGGTCCATATATGTTGCAAGTGGCAAGATCACATTCTTTTTTATGACTGAGTAATATTCAGTATACATATACACAACACTTCCTTATCCATTCACCTATGGATAGACACTTGGATTGCTTCCATATCTTAGCTATTGTAAATAATGCTGCAATAAACATAAGGGTGCATACATCTTTTTGAATTAGTGTTTTTGTTTCCTTTGGTTAAATACCCAATATTGGAATTATTGGATCATACGTTTTTATTTTTAATTGTTTGAGGAATCTCCATATTGTTTTCCACAGTGGCTGCACCCAACAGTCATGAGAAAAACCACTGTAATTCTTGAGTTTTTATTCAAATTCCAGTTATTTAACATTGTAATATTAATTTCAAGTGTACAATATAATGATTCAACACTTCCATACAACACCCAGGGCTCATCATAAGTGCACTCCTTAATCTCCATCATCTATTTAACCCATCCCCCCATCCACCTCTCCTCTGGAAACTATCAGTTTGTTCTTTACAGTTAAGAGTCTGTATCTTGGTTTCCTCTTTTCCCCCCCCATTCATTTGTTTCTTAAATTCCATATGAGTGAAATCCTATGGTATATCTTTCTCTGACTGACTTGTTTCACTGAGCATTATACCCTCTAACTCCATCCATGTCATTGCAAATGGCAAGATTTCATTCTTTTTGATGGCTGAAAAATATTCCTGTGTGTGTGTGTACACATACCACATCTTCTTTACCCATTCATCTATTCACCAACACTTGGGGCTGTTTCCATATTTTGACTATTGTAGATAATGCTGCTATTAATATCAGGATGCATGTATCGCTTTGAATTAGTACTTTTATATTCTGTAGGTAAATACCTAGTATTGCAATTGCTGGATCATAGAGTAGTTCTATTTTTAACTTTTTCAGGAATCTCCACACTGTTTTCCGGAGTAGTTGTGCCAGTTGGCATTCCTACCAACAATGTAAGAGGGTTCCTTTTTCTCCACATCCTCGCCAACACCTGTTTCTTCTGTTGTTGATTTTAGACACTCTGACATGTGTAAGGTGATATCCCATTGTAGTTTTGATCTGCATTCCCCTAATAAGTGCTGATGAGCATCTTTTCATGTGTCTTTTTGGCCATCTATATGTCATCTTTGGAGAAATGTCCATGTTTTCTGCCCATTTTTTAACTGAATTGTTTTTTGGGTGTTGAGTTTTATTAAGTTTTTATATATTTTGGATACTAACCCTTCATCAGATATATCATTTGCAAATATTTTCTCCCATTCTGTAGATTGCCTTTTAGTTTTGTTGATTGCTTCCTTTGCTGAGCAGGAGCTTTTATCTTGATGAATTCCCAAAGGTTTATTTTGTTTTTGCTTCCCTTGCCTCAAGAGATCTATCTAGAAAAAAGTTGCTATAGCCAATGTCAAAGAGGTTACTGCCTATGTTCTTTTCTAAAATTTTTGTGGTTTTAGGTCTCACATTCAGGTCTTTAATCCATTTTAAATTTATTTTTGCATATAGTTTAAGAAAGTGGTCCAGTTTCATTCTTCTGCATGTTGCTGTCCAGTTTTCCCAACACCATCTTGTGAAGAGACTGTCTTTTTTCCATTGGATATTCTTTTCTGCTTAATTGAAGACCATATGGTTGTGGGTTCATTTCTGGGTTTTCTATTGTGTTCTACTGACCTATGTGTCTATTTTTGTACCAGTACTATACTGTTTTGTTCACTACAGTTTGTACTATAATGAAGTCTGGAATTGTAATGCCTTCAGCTTTGCTTTTCTTTTTCAAGATTGCTTTGGCTATTTGATGTCTTTTGTGGTTCCAGTTTAGGATTGTTTGTTCTAGCTCTATGAAAAATACTATTGATATTTTGATGGGGATTGCATTAAATGTGTAGATTGTTTTGAATTATAGACATTTTAACAATATTTGTTCTTCCAACCCATGAGAGTGGATTGTCTTTCCATTTCATATATGATCTTCAATTTCTTTCATCAGTGTTTCATAGTTTTCAGAGTACAGGTCTGTCACCTCTTTGGTTAGGTTTATTTCTAGGTGTCTTATTGTTTTCGGTGCAATTTTAAATAGAAGTGATTCCTCAACTTCTTTTTCTGCTGCTTCATTATTGGTTTATAGAAATGCAACAGATTTCCATATGCTGATTTTGTATCCTGCAACTGAGTTCGTTTATCAGTTCTAGCACTTTTTGGTGGAGTCTTTTGGGTTTTCTATATAATAATCATGTCATAAGCAAGTAGTAAAAGTTTGACTTCTTCCTTGCCAATTGGGATGCCTTTTACTTCTTTTTGTTGTCTGATTACTGTGGCTAGGACTTCTGGTACTATGTTAAATAACAGTGGTGAAAGTGAACATCCCTGTCTTGTTCCTGACTGTAGAGGAAAAGCTCTGTTGTTAGCTGTGGGTTTTTCATAGATGGCCTTTATTATGTTGACATATGTTCCCTCTAAACCTATATTTTTGAGGGTTTTCATCATGAATGCATGTGTTTTGCTTTTTCTGCATCTATTGAAATGATTGTATGGTTCTTATCCTTTCTTTTATTAATGTGGTATATGACATTGATTTTGCAAGTATTGAACCACCCTTGCAAGGCAGGAATAAATCCCACTTGATTGCGGTGAATGATTTTTTTAACGTATTGTTAGATTAAGTTTGCTAGTATTTTGACAATTTTTGTATCCATGTTCATCAGGGATATTGGCCTTTAGTTCTTTTTTAGTGGAATCTTTATCTGGTTTTGATATCAAGGTAATGCTGGCCTCATAGAATAAATTTAGAAGTTTTCCTTCCATTTCTAAATATTTAGTAGAAGTCCCCTGGGAGCCATCTGGTCCTGGACTTTTGTTTGTTGGAAGATTTTTGATTACTGGTTCAATTTCATTGCTAGTAATTGCTCTGTTCAAGTTTTCTATTCCTTCCTGTTTCGGTTTTGGCAGTTTATATGTTTCTAGGAATTTATCCATTTCTTCCTAGTTGTCCAGTTTGTTGGCATATAGTTTTTCATAATATTCTAGTATTGTTTCTATTTCTGTGGTGTTGGTTGCTATGTCTCCTCACTCATTTGTGATTTTATTTATTTGGGTCCTTTCTCTTTTTGATAAGTTTGACTAGAAGTTCATTAATTTTATTGACTTTTTCAAAGAACCAACTCCTGGTTTCATTGATCTGTTCTATTATTTAGCTTCTCTATCATTTATTTCCACTCTAATCTTGTTTCCTTCCTTCTGCTAATTTGGGGTTTTTGTTTGTTTGTTTTTTTTTTTTTTAAATTCTAGGGGGTCCTGAGAAACAAAGTTTTATCCTGAAAGGTGAATTTCTCTAGTATAGTATTTTTTTAAGATTTTATTTATTTATTTGAGAGAGAGAATGAGATAGAGAGCATGAGGGGGGGAGGGTCCAAGGGAGAAGCAGACTCACTGCTGAGCAGGGAGCCCAATGCGGGACTCGATCCCGGGACTCCAGGGACTTGACCTGAGCCGAAGGCATTAGCTTAACAACTGAGCCACCCAGGCGCCCCTTGTTTGTTCTTTATCTAGTTCTTTAGATATAAGTTTAGGTTGTTTGAGATTTTTCTTGCTTCTTGAGCTAGGCCTGTATTGCTATATACTTCCCTCTTAGGACCACTTTTGCTGATCCCAAAGGTTTTGTACTGTTGTGTTTTCATTTTCATTTAAAACCAGTGATTCTTGACTTGTGTGTGGTAACAGAGAGAATGGCACATTGGATGTGCAGGAGACTTGGCAGAGATTCAGTTGAGAATTTGAAGAAAAGAAACTATGGTTCCTCTTTCAAGAAACATACATGGGCACACACAACAAAGAGAGTTTCACACATACCGTGAACCCCAACTGTGACACAGATCAAAATTCTCTACCCTGAATTCCAAGGCAGATAGCAATTACTGGTTTGCTCTGTTTCCTAAAGGCCTGAATGCCTGAAGCCAATTGTTAAAACTTCAGGAGTTTTTCATGCTTATTTTATGGTTATTAGAATGTCACTCAAACTAGGCTATTCATAGAAAGCCTCTCTCTAATAAATAAGCTCATTCCTGATAAACAGTTAATAAGGCATTCATTCCCATCAAACAAGACAAACAGGAAATGATCTATGGAACACAGCATTTTGATTCTACAGATTCCTTTAAACTCTAGTGATTTGATGAGCTTTGCTGTACATGGAGTTCTAATCAGTGAGGAGAGGAATATGTCATACAGAAGCTTGCCCTCCACCTTCCCCAGTCATTAGGGAATAAGTACACGATGCAGGCAACTCCTTTAGTCATTATTAGGATGAAACCACTAACAGTAGCTTATTCCCCCTCCTCCCAGACTAGCAGTGATGTGAACTTGTGTGTTGTCAAACCAGTGGGCTTTTATGATGAGCTGTTCACTTACTGCAATAACTATGCTCTTTGCTTTTTGTTAAAACTTGTCATATTTATCTATGTTAGATTCTTCAATCATGTCAATGAGTCCTACATCACCAATCATCCTTTCTTCCATCTTGGAACTATTTAATGTGATAGACAATTTCATGGCTTTTTTCCCCACATAATAAAATGTTCCTGTTTTCAAGCAACTTTCTTATATTTACCCCTTCTTTATACCTAATTAACCATTTTCTTTTCCAAAAGTGCCTTCTTCAAAGTACTGAAACATATCAAAACCCAACATTATAAAATGAGTTATATTGAGAATCAGTCATTCAAGCCCAGATGGATCTAGTGGTATGCCAGTAAATGTTTAACAGACTTTCCAAATAAAAGAAGTCCCAGCCCTGATTTGTAGCATTTAACAATTTCCATGTGTAAATACTCCTACTATCATGCATAATTTTATAATTTTATGCTACCAAAATGATGTCAGCTGTCTAACAAAATTCTTGAAAATTTAACAGCTCTCACGAGGCAATACCAGCCAGCTCTAGCACACCATGGTATTGATCTAATCAAACTTCCAACCTTATCTTCTTCCCATGTTTGCTTGAAGAACTAGTCATTCATTTTTTCTCCCATGGAATCCCACCCCTTTGCTCATTCTACTTAACTGGAAAGTTCTTGCCTCCTCACCAATCGTAATCGTAATTACCCTTCAAAAATGTGCTCATAGACGATATCTTCTAAGGGCATGTTTTTATGCTTCCAGGTGAGTTGAAATCCTCTCTGTTCTGATATCACCCTATATTTTGTAGCACATTTCGATATCTACTTTGCATTAATTTTATTTATGCAGATCTTATTTTCCCTAAGATATTGTATACACTTTGAGAGTAGGATCCATTCTAATTTATCTTTATAGTTCTTAAAATATTTAGAAAGGTATTTTGTTCATAAATAGATGCAACACATCTATTTGTTAATTAAGCATAATTACATATGAAAAATTTCTTCATAGATAAGAATATACGATAATTTTAAACTTCAAATATAAACTAAAACCTTGAAATTAATTACATAGGATGAATTAATAGGGCTGTGATTTAAACCAAATGAATTCTGGATAATACACTAGGCATTTTGCTAATTGTTAAAACTAAAACTGTGTTATACTATCTTAAAAAATGCTAAAATCTCAAATAATTTAACAAATATAGAACTTTGCAATAAAGAGTATTATGTAAAAACTGAGAAACAAAGCCCATACATACAAAATAAGTATACCAAAGAACTCTTAAAGAATGGGTATTTTCAATTTTCTTTTATTATGTGTAAATAATGAACAATACATAATTATATAAATTATATATTTCTTGAAAATTTCTGTTTTAACAACTAAGATGCCTAATATACTTGGTGGAGAGGGTCTATAATTTAATGAAAATTTCAAATCAAATTCAACCAAATTTTAGATAGTCAACTTAAGTCGAAAACACTTAAATTTTCAGGAATATGTTGTTATGGGTATAAAAGTTAACCTGTTATTTCTTCTGTCCTTTGACAAAATTATTTTTTCCATTTGTATTGTTTGCTGAAGTGAAAGTCAAAACTTTACCAAAGTCAAATCAACTTTACTTCATTTTGAACCCTGTGATGACAAGGAGTTAGATTGATGGCACTATTTAAAATGAAAAATAATTTTCCACCATAACAAGCATTGATACTTTGTTCAGATTAAAAAAAAAACTTAAAGAAATGAATACTTTCATCCAAAAGGAGTGATGATTTGGCCAATAATTAAAACATTTTGAACTTATACAGGTTGCTACTAAATCCCATGCTGCTGCCTTGTCAGTAAAGCATTCAATTCCAAGGTATTGATCCCAGTTAGGGCTTAAAACTGGAGCATCTCAGAAGAGATTTATAATATTTAAAAAAGTCTTTCTGAAAAATATCTCATGTATACTTTTGGCATTTCCAAGAACCCCTTTGTGTAGCTTATTATAGGGACATTTCAACAATTTAGTACATATTTGGGCACCCCAATTTTTTGGTTTGCATTTATCTGGTAAAATAATTTCATTTACACTTTTAATGTGTTTGTGTTATATTTGCTCTCCTTCTTTTGAGTTTCACTGTCCTTGGAATTCAGTGGCCTTTTTAAAATTTTTTAAATTTTTAAATTTTTTCAAGTTTTTTAATTTTTTAGTTTTATTTAGATATAATTGACATGTAACATCGTATACCTTAAATGTATACAAACATTAGTTTATGTATATGTTGCAAAATGATTACCACAATAAGTTAACATCTTCACCTCACCTAGTCACAATTTTTTTCCTATGAAGAGAACTTTTTTTTTTTAAGATTTTATTTATTTATTCATGAGAGCCAGAAAGAGAGAGAGAGAGAGAGGCAGAGGGAGAAGCAGGCTCCCAAGGAGCAGGGAGCCCAATGCGGGACTCGATCCCAGGACCCTGGGATCATGGCCTAAGCCGAAGGCAGACGCTTAACCATCTGAGCCACCCAGGCGCCCTCCTATGAAGAGAACTTTTAAGATCTAGTCTTCATGTTGTATATTACATCCCCACAACGTATTTATCTTGTAAATAGAATTTTATGCCTTTTGACCACCTTCACCCAATTCCCCCACTCCTCATACCTTGCCTCTGACAAAGCACAAATCTAATGTCTATTTCTATGAGATTATTTTTTTATTCCACATACAAGTGAGATCATGCAGTATTTCTTTCTCTGTCCAGCTTGTTTCACTTAACACAATGCCCTCAAAGTCCATCCAAATGGGAGAATTTTTTTTAATGGCTGGGTAGTATTCCATTATTCATACATATACATATACGATATGTATGTGTGTGTATCACATTTTATCCATTCATCCATCAACTTAGGTTGTTTCCTTATTTTAGCTATTGTGAATAATGCTGCAGTGAACATGGAGCACAGATCTCTCTTTGGGTCAATGATTTCATTTCCTTCAGATATATACCCAGAAGTGAAATTGCTGGATCACAATGTAATTCTATCTCTACATTTTTGAGGAACTTTCATACTATTTTCCAAAGTGCCTGCATCAGTTTATATTCCCACCAACCATGCACAAGGGTTTTCTTTTCTCCACATCCTCACCAGCATTCATTACTACTTGTCTTTTTGGTGACAGTTATTCTAACAGGTGTGAGGTGATAGCTCATTGTGGTTTTGATTTGCATTTCCCCAATTAGAGATGTTGAGCACCTTTTAATGTACCTGTTGTCCACTTGTATGTCTTTTTTTTTTTAATTTGTTACCAACATTTTTTTTTTGCACTAAACTTTTTTTTGTATGGCTTTGGAAAAAAAATGTCCACTCAGTTCCTTAGCCTGTTTTTAAATTACATTATTTTTGCTAATGAGTTTTACAGGTTCTTTTCATATTTTAAACCTTATCAGAAGTGTGGTTTTCTCCCATCACATAAATTGCCTTTTCATTTTGTTGATCATTTCTTTTGCTGTGCAAAAGCTTTTTAATTTGATATGGTACCACTTATGTAATTTTTATTTTGTTGCTTGTGATTTAAGTATCATAGTCAAAAAAATCATTGCTGCAACCCATGCCAAGAAGTATTTTCCCTATTTTTTCTTATAGAAGTTTTGTAGTTTCGAGTCTTACATTTAAGTCTGTAACCCATTTTGAGTTAATTTTGTGAGTGATGTAAGATGAGGGTGCAGTTTCATTCTTTTACATGTGAATATCCAGTTGTCCCAGCACCATTTATTGAAGAGACTGTCTTTTCTCCATTAAGTATTCGTGGTTTTCTTGTCAAATCATGTCATCTGTGATTAGAAAAAATTTTACTACTTCCTTTCCAATTCAGATGTCTTTTATATTTCTTTGCCTGATTTCTCTGACTAAAACTTCCAGTATGTTGAATAGGAGTGGTGGGAGTGGGCACCCTTGTCTTTTTTGTGATCTTGGAGAAAAGGCTTTCAACCCTTTCACCATTGAGTATGATATTAGCTATGGAGTTGCCATATATGACTTTTATTATAAAGGTATTTTTTCTATACCTAATTTTTTGACTCTTTATCATGAATGGATGTTGAATTTTGTCAAGTACCTTTTCTGCATCCACTGAGATTATCATATGATTTTCATCTTTCATTCCATTAATGTGGTTTATCACATTTACTATATATTGAACCATCCTTGCATCCCAGAATGAAACCACTTGATCTTGGTATATAATCCTTTTAATTTGTTGCTAAATTTGGTTTTCTGGTACCTTAAGGATTTATGCATCTATATTCATCTGGGATATTGGCCTGTAGTCTTCTTTTCTTGTAGTATCCTTGTTCGACTTTGGTATCAGAGTAAAGCTATCCTTGCAAAATGAGTTTGGAAGCATCCCCTCCCACCTCTTCAAATTTTTGGAAATTTGAGAAGGAATGGGATTAATTCTTCTGTAAATGTTTGCTAGAATTAACCAGTGAAACTATCTAGTCCTTAGCTTTTTTTGTTGTTTGGAGGATTTTGATTATTGATTCAATCTCCTTATTCAGTCTGCTCAGATTTTGTATTCCTTCCTAATTCAGTCTTGGCAGGTTGTATGCTTCTAGGAATTTATCCATTTCTTGTAGGTTGTCCAGTTTGTTGGCATATATTTATGGTAGTCTCATGATTTTTTGTATTTCTGTGGTATGAGTTGTAGTATCTCCTTTTTCACTTATAATTTTATTGATTTGGGTCTTTTCCCTTTTTTTCTTGGTTAGTCCAACTAAAGACTTGTCAATTTTGTCTTCAAAGAACCAACTCTTAGTTTTATTAATGTTTTTTTTATTGTTTTCTGGTTCTTTATTTCTATTCTCTTCTGATCCTGTCCTTGACATCTTTCCTTTCTTCTAACTTTGGGCTTAGTTTGTTTTTCTTTTCCTCGTTCCTTCGGGTGTAAAATGAGATTGAGATCTTTCTATTGATGTAAGAATTTGGAGCTATAAACTTCCCTCCTAGAACTGCTTCTCCCAGAAAGTTTGATGTTTTGTTTCTATTTTCCTTTGCCTCAAGATACTTTTTCCTTTTAGTTTCCTCTTTGATCCATTGGTTTTGGGGGAGAGTGTTATTTAATTTCCACATATTTGTGAATTTTCCAGCTTTCCTTCTATTGATCTCTAATTTCATACCATATGGTCAAGAAATATACTTGGTATGACTTCAATCTTCTTAAATTTGCTAGGACTTGTTTTGTAGCCTAACATATGGTCTATCCTAGAAAATGTTCCACACACTTGTGAGAAGTATATGTATTCTGCTTTTGTTGTATGAAATATTTTGTTTATATCTGTTAGGTCCATTTGGTCTATAGTGCTGTTTAAGTCTGTTTTCTTATTGACTTTATCTGGTTAAAGTATCCATTGCTAAGAGTGGAATATTAAAGTTCCCAACTATTGTATCGCTGTTTATGTCTCCTTTTATTTCTGTTGGTATTTGCTTTATATATTAAGGTGCTCCAATGTTTGGTGTATACATATTTATAATTATAGCTTCTTGATGGATTGACCCTTTTATCATTATATAATGACTTCTTTTGTTTCATTTTCCTCATGCATTATTGGTTTTGTTTAGCTTTCTCTGTGTTCTTATAGTTTGCTGAATTCCCTTAAGAGAATTTTTTCTGAATTCTATGATAGTTCATAGATCTCCATTACTTTAGAGTCAGTTATTGGAGCTTTATAAGTTACCATTGGTAACGTTATGTTTAGCTGATCTTTTGTGGTCTGTGGTTTCTTACCTTGGTATCATACATTTGAGTAAGTGGTATCCTTTTTCAGGCTCTTGGGTTCACTGTGAAGGAAGAGACATTCCTTCACCAGGTGGCTCAGCTTGGGGTTCTGGATGGCTCAACTGTTTGTATCCTTCGGCAGATGAAACACTTGTTCTCAGGGTCTATGTTAGTGAATTACTGCTGGCTAGAAACAGTTGGATAGGACTGCTGGCTTTGTTCCCTGCCTGAGCATGGCTATAGGAAGGACTCTTTGGTTCCCTGGATTCTCTGGCCAGTCTGCTCAGCCAGGTGAGAATAGGTTATACTCAGTAGTAATTGGGGCTATGAATTAGCTTCACTGGCTAGGCAGGATGGTAGAATGGGCTTGTTGTTTGGGAACCCACATCAGGCAGAACCACACATGAGTCCCCTGACCAGATGAGCTCACCTGCTTTGTTCAGAAGATAGGCAGAGCCAGTGGCTAAGCTCTCTGCTCACATGCTACTACAAGCAGGGCTGTAAGTAATTATAGTACTACCCTTCCAAGTGAACCTTACTCTCACCAAACCTAAATTGATTAGCATTTAAAACCATCTCATCACAGCTTTTTATAAATTTATAATTGATTCCAAATTTATAATTATTCCATAATTTATTCCTGTCAAAAAGTTTTCCTGCCTATTTTCAATTCTATTCCTACTTTTGAAATTTTCCTTTCCATATCTAAATTCTAAATTATCTTCAATATTTCATTATTGGAGTTGGTTTACAGAATAACATAGCTTCTATTATACTCATGGCATGGGATGTTATGAAGGGCTGAAGCAGGCATTTTCTGTTATGTACACAGATAATTAAATCCAGTCCAAAGGAGGAAAGATAATTGAGGCACAAAAGCAGAGAAGCAATAAAAAATAATCATGTCACACAGAGAAAGTAACTTTGATACTTGACATCTCCCGTTCCTGATTCCAGTCCCTTGTGAGATTGAAATGAGTTTTCTTGAGTTTGATGAGACGGCTCTCTTGGATAAATCTCTGCCTTACTCTTCAATTAAAAATTTTTTATGTTAATCTAAATGGATTTGATTTACAAATAAAATTCAATGTGACAGATAGATACAATATGGCAAATATATATAATAAACTATATAATATGGCAAATATATAATACAGAAAAATGTTCTAAAATTCATTTGAAAGTAACAGTAGAAACAGTAGAAAGTAGATCTTTATAAAAGATATTAGAAGAACTGTAATTACCACTTAACAAAGTTCTCATTTTTGAGATATACCTCTCCCCACCTTTCTCTCTAAAAGGTTAACAAAAGAAGAGAAAATAAAATTTAAAGGACTTTAAATCCTAAGGGAGAACTTGACCTTTCCAGTTGAGAAAATGACACACTTCCTTTCAATCTTTCCAATGATTTTGTTTTCAATATGATATTTAAGGAAAGGAAGTAAATCAGTGACTCAGTTGTGACCAAAGTCCAATCAGATGAAAACTATGACAACGTGACCCAAACAAGTGTAAAAAAAAAATAAATAAAAATTAAAAATAAAAACATGGGAAAGAACCAAAAAGGATGACTTAGAGAACTATGAGTAATAAAATGGAAGTAGAAGTAGGTGGGTTCATGGTCATGAAGAGGGGATGGAGAATTCTTGGAAAATTTTTAAATCTCAAGGGACAAATTAAAATGAATATTCTGAAAAAGATCAGAAACACAGATGGTAGAGAGTATGGAC
The DNA here is from genome assembly GCF_037043125.1 of Eumetopias jubatus. Lineage (NCBI taxonomy): Eukaryota > Metazoa > Chordata > Mammalia > Carnivora > Otariidae > Eumetopias > Eumetopias jubatus. The sequence goes on from NW_028274810.1 coordinate 165,694,393, forward strand.
CTATTTCTTAGAGAAATGGACTCTGGTATATTATATAGAATCCCCTGAGACTTCGAAAAAATGATCAGAATGGGAAATGCAATAATCTACACAGGAAGGGATTTTTAAGTAAAAATGCCACCTGTTAGATACATGATGCAATTGAACAAGATTCCATAGGTCATTTTTCACACACCAACTATAAAGACATTTTATTTGGACTGTTTTATGGGAGCCACTATGAGCAGCTGCACAAGGAGGAGAAAATATTCATCACCGTTTAAATTTATTTTTGGTAATGAGTATTTTTTAATTCATAATTCATATTTTTCCTCACATATATAGTTGTGGTAAATAAATGCCTTGAAAAATCACTTTAAATACACCTCTCCTATCAAACATAACAAATGATGCCTTTTATATGTCTACCATTCTTGAGACCCTGACCAAAACTCCTTATCACATCATGAAATCCATTCTAAATCTCACAGTTGCACTATTAGTCGCCATTTAGAAATATCCAGAGAAGGCAGGAATAAAAGTCAACATATATTCTATGTACTCTCATAAAGAATTCATCAGCCCTTGGTTTTATTGGTATTTGACTGAATATCCTCACTGTATCTATTAATATATCTGATACAAATTAGTCAAGAGCAGAAAAACTACATATGTAGTTTTAGAGTCCTTCTAATGAGCCATGCTATTTTATCCTTATGCACCTTTATTTATATTGGCCTGAGCCTGGAAGAATATCTACCAACACCACCCTCCTGTTTCCCTTGGTCTGGTAACAACTACTCAGATCACTTTTTGTGGGAATCCTTTCCTGATTCCTCCAACTAAACTGACTACTTAAAACTTCTACAGTATCCTTTTCACAAATATTTGCAATAGGTTGTATTTTTTTCTTTACATCTCTGTTCTCCCATACACTGACCATATAAGATCACAAAATCTTAGAAGGCAGATGTATTATTTATCTTTGTTTATACCAAGCCTATTAATCCTAGCCTCATGCTTCATAAATGTTCTGTAAGTGTTACTGGTAAGGTATAAAACTTCATAGTTTATCAATCACATCATCACATTTTGATCTTTCTATATCACAGGTACCTAGGGAAAATATCATTCATCCTGTTGACAGTTAAAGAAATGAAGGCTCAAAGTATTGTCTTCTGTCCAAGTTCCCAGAACTAATATGGAACAGATTTCACAAATCTTACTGCACTGCTCTCATACAACAGATTGCTTCTCAATGTTCTAAACCACCTCTCATTGGAGAGCTAAATATTTTTTTAATTGTATTTTAAAAATGCAAATACTTTTGTCACAGCTAGCTATATATTATGTGCTACATATATTTGGATCTGGAAATATATTTTTTAATTCCACATATAAAGTAAGCCTTGCCAGATCCAACCAGTCACATGAGCCTGAATTAATCTCAACTTAGCATCACACATTATAATATCTCACAAGTGGGATAAATGTATACTCCAAACCAAAATGCCTCGTGTAGTATGTTTTGACTTTTGAATTGTTTAGGATTTTCAACAGATGATTTAATGCTTTCTTGTTTCCACTCTACGTTGAATTCCGCATTACATATAAGAGGAAGGTGTTCTTAATACAGGACCAGATCCAACAGACACACAGAAAACAAAAGGGGTTCATGTTCCTGAATCAGAGCTTAAACCTTGACCAAGGAACTGGTGTTAGCAAGTGATGCTGGAGAAAGGAAATATCTCCACAAACAAATCCCATTTTACTATAGATGTGGAAGTAAAACTGCTTTAGTCAAACAAACCTTTACCAATTGTGCTAGGTGCACAAATGAGAGGACCATTAGCAACAGTTCTTTGTGACTCTTCTCTTCTTGGAACTTGATGTTTGCCCCAGGATTCTGAACTGGAATTAAAAAGCACATCTTGGATTTGCTGATTCAAGTTATATACTTACTGTAGAGATGTAACAAATGAAATTTCCCACCTACTATCCCCAAATCATCAAAAGTATTGTTATCTGAAATTCAAAGTGAAAAATTATTTTTAATTTTAAAATATTTTATTATTTTTATTGAAATATAATTGGCATATTATTTTATATTAGTTCTAGGAGTACAACATGTTGATTTGACAATTCTATACATTACTGCATTCTCACCACAATGTGTAGTCACCATCTGTCACCATACAGTGTTATTACAATATTATCAACTATATTCCCTATGCTATATTTTCATTTATATTTTTTAACTGTGACCTATTTACTTTATAACTGGAAATTTACACCTCTTAATCCCCTTTATCTGTCTTGCCTATCCTTCACCAACCTGCCTTCGAGCAACCTCTGTATTTAAAAATCTGTTTTGGGGCCACCTGGGTGGCTCGGTTGGTTAAGTGGCTGCCTTTGGCTCAGGTCATGATCTCAGGGTGCTGATATCGAGCCCCCCCATCGGGCTCCCTGCTCAGCAGGGAGCCTGCTTCTCCTTCTCTCTCCCCCTGCTCATGCTCAATCTCTCTGTCAAATAAATAAAATCTTATAAAAATTCTGTTTTTCATGTGTTTCATTATTTAGATTCCACATGTAAGTAAAATCATATGGTATTTGCCTTTCTCTGACTTATTTCACTTATAATATACTCTAGGTCTAACTGTGTTGTCATAAATGGCAAGATCTCATTCTTTTTTATGGCTGAGCAATATTCTTTCATATATATATATTCCTTTTATATACATATACACACGTGTGTGTGTGTGTGTGTGTATAATCTCTGCTTTATACATTTATCAGTGGACACGGGTTATTTCCATATCTTGGCTTTGTAAATAATGCTTCAATAAGCATAAGCGTGCTTATATCTTTTCAAACTAGTGTTTGTTTTATTTGGGTAGGTAACCAACCAGAAGTGAAATTACTGGGTCATCCAGCATTTCTATTGTTAATATTTTGAGGAAACTCCAACTGTTTTTCCAGTGGCTGTACCCATTTACATTCTTATCAACAGTGCAGAGGCTTTTTTTCCATGTCCTTACCAACATTTATTTCTTGTATAAAAATACAATTAATCATTCTGATTAATGTGAGGTGATATTTCATTATGGTTTTGATTTGCATTTCCCTGATGATTAGTGATGAGCATTTTTTCTGTTGGCCATCTGTATGCTGTCTTTGGAAAATGTCTATTCAGGTCTCTGTACATTTTTTAATTGGGTTTTTTTTTGTTTTATGAGTTCATAATATATTTTGGATATTAACCCCTTACTGGGACATATCATTTGCAGTTATCTTCTCTGATTCACTAAGTTGCCATTTATTTTGTTGATGGATTCCTTTGCTGTGCAAAAGCCTTTTATCTTGGTATAGTCCCAATAGTTTATTTTTGCTTTTGTTTCCCTTGTCTCAGGAGACATAGCCATAAATATGTTGCACAGACAAGTGTCTTAAGCGATTACTGCCTACATTTTCTTTTAGAAGTTTTATGATTTAAGGTTTCATATTTAGGTCTTTAATCCATTTTGACTTTATTTTTGTGCATGTTGTCCAGAAGTAGTCTAGTTTCATCTTTTTGCATGTAGCTGTCCACTTTTCCCAATGCCATTTATTGAGTACACAGTCTATCCCCATTGTATATTCTTGCATCCTTTGTCATAGATTAATTGACCATCTAGATGTGGTTTTATTTCTGGGCTCACTCTTCCATTCCATTGAACTACATACCTATTTTTGTGCCAGTCTTTATTACTATAGCTATATATTACTATATTTATATACTTTGATACCTACATGAGAATAGGTATTAACTCTTCTTTAAATATTTGGTAGAATTCACCTGTGAAGCCTTCTGGTCCTGAACTTTTGTTTGTTGGAAGGTTTTTTGATTACTGTGAAGCTGTCTGGTCCTGAACTTTTGTTTGTTGGAAGGTTCAATTTCATTACCAGTAATTAATCTTCAAATATTCTATTTCTTCCTGACTCAATTTCAGATAATTATATGCTTCTAAGAATTTATCCATTTCTTCTAGGTTATTCAGTTTGTTGATATATAACTTTTTATAATATTATCTTACAATTTTTTGTATTTCTGTGGTGTTGGTTATTTCTCCATTTCTGATTTTGAGTCCTCTATTTCTTTTTTTTTTTTTTAAACATATAATGTATTATTTGTTTCAGGGGTACAGTTCTGTGATCCATCAGTCTTACACAATTCACAGCACTCACCATAGCACACAGCCTCCCCAATGTCCATCACCCAACCACCCCACCCCTCCCACCCCCCTCCACTCCCGCAACCCTCAGTTTGTTTCCTGAGACTGAGTCTCTTGTGGTTTGTCTCCCTCTCTGGTTTCATTCTTGTTTCATTTTTCCCTCCCTTCCCCTATGATCCTCTGCCTTGTTTTCTTAAATTCCACATATCAGTGAGATCATATGATAATTGTCTTTCTCTGATTGACTTATGTCACTTAGCAGAGTACCCTCTAGTTCCATCCATGTCATTGCAAGTGGCAAGATTTCTTTTTTTTTTTTTTGATGGCTGCTTAATACTCCATTGTGTGTGTGTGTGTGTGTGTACACACTGCATCCTCTTTATCCATTCATCTATTGATGGACATCTAGGCTTTTTCTATAGTTTGGCTATTGTGGACATTGTTGCTATAAACATTGGGGTGCATGTGCCCCTTTGGATCACTACATTTGTATCTTTGGGATAAATACCCAGGAGTGCAATTGCTGGGTCGTATGGTAGCTCTATTTTCAACTTTTTAAGGAACCTCCATACTGTTTTCCAGTGGCTGCACCAGCTTGCGTTCCCATCAACAGTGTAGGATGGTTCCCCTTTCTCTGCATCTTCACCAACATCTGTCATTTCCTGACTTGTTAATTTTAGCCATTCTGACTGGTGTGAGGTGGTATCTCACTGTGGTTTTGATTTGGATTTCCCTGATGGTGAGCGATGTTGAGCACTTTTTCATGTGTCTGCTGGCCATTTGGATGTCGTCTTTGCAGAAATGTCTGTTCATGTCTTCTGCCCATTTCTTGATTGGATTTGTTCTTTGGGTGTTGAGTTTGATAAGATACCTAGGAATAAATCTAACCAAAGAGGCAAAGAATCTGTACTCAGAAAACTATAGAATACTCATGAAAGAAATTGAGGAAGACACAAAGAAATAGAAAAATGTTCCATGCACATGCTTTGGAAGAACAAATATTGTGAAAATGTCTATGCTACCTAGAGCAATCTACACATTCAAAGCAATCCCTATCAAAATACTATCAACTTTTTTCACAGAACTGGAACAAATAATCCTAAAATTTGTATGGAACCAGAAAAGACCCCAAATAGCCAGAGGAATGTTGAAAAAGAAAAGCTGGTGGCATCACAATTCCAGACTTCAAGCTCTATTACAAAGCTGTAATCATCAAGACAGTATGGTACTGGCACAAAAACAGACACATAGGTCAATGGAACAGAACAGAGAGCCCAGAAATGGACCCTCAACTCTATGGCCAACTAATCTTCAACAAAGCAGAAAAGAATATCCAATGGAAAAAAGACAGTCTCTTCAACAAATGGTGTTGGTAAAATTGGATAGCCACATGCAGAAGAATGAAACTGGACCATTTCCTTACACCACACACAAAAATACACTCAAAATGGACGAAAGACTAAATGTGAGACAGGAATCTATCAAAATCCTTGAGGAGAACACAGGCAGCAACCTCTTCAACCTCAGCTGCAGCAACTTCTTCCTAGAAACATTGCCAAAGGCAAGAGAAGCAAGGGCAAAAATGAACTATTAGGACTTCATCAAGATAAAAAGCTTTTGCACAGCAAAGGAAACAGTCAATGAAACCAAAAGACCACCGACAGAATGGGAGAAGATATTTGCAAATGACATATCAGATAAAGGGCTAGTTTCCAAAATCTATAAAGAACTTATCAAACTCAACACCCAAAGAACAAATAATTCAATTGAATCCTCTATTTCTTGCTGAGTCTGGCTGAAGGTTTATCATTGTGTTGTTTTTTTTTTTTCTTTCAAAGAACCAGCTCTTGGTTTATAGGTCTTTTCTATTGTTTAAGTCTCCGTTTTGTATTTCCACTCTAATATTTCTTATTCCTCTTGCTGGGTTCGGGCTCACTTACTCTTTTTTCCAGTTCCTTTAGGTATAAGTTTAGGTTGTTTGAGATTTTTCTTCCTTAGGTAGGCTTATATTACTATAAACTTTCCTCTTAGAATTGCTTTTGCTGTATCCCAAAGATTTTAAATCATTAGGTTTTAATTTTCATTTGTGTCCATGTATTTTTTTTTATTTCATCTTTGATTTCTTTGGCACATTGGAGAATGTTTCATGTGCACTTAAAAAGAATGTATTCTGGTTTCAGATAGAATATTCAGTATATACCTATTAAGTCCTTCTGGCCTAATGTGTCATTCAAAGCCACCGTTTGCTTCCTGATTTTTCTGTCTGGATGATATTTCCATTGATGTAAGTGAGGTGTTAAAGTCTTCTATTATTGTATTAGTGTCAATTTTTCCTTTATGTCTGTTAATATTGCTTTATGTTTAGGGGCTCCTATCTTGGGTGCATAGATACAGTTGATATATCCTCTTGTTGGATTGTTTCTTTTATTGTTATGTATTGTTCTCCTTTGTCTCCTGCTACAGTCTTTGTTTTAAAGTTTATTTTGTCTAGGTGTTGCTACCCTGGCTTCTTTTTTTGTTTGTTTCTTTGTTGCCTCCATTTGCATGATATGTTTTTCCATACCTTTCCTTTTTGTATGTATGTGTCTTTAGGTCTGAAGTGAGTCTCTTCTAGCAATATGTAGATGGGTTTTTTTTTCTTCTTATCTCTTCAGTCTCCCTATTTTGGTTGTAGCATTTAGTCCATTTATGTTAAAGTGATTTTTGATAGGTATGTACTGCCACTTTGTTGTTTTCTAGTTGTTTTTATAGTTCTTCTGTTCCTTTCTTCTTATTCTCTTCCCTTGTGGTTTGATGGCCTATGCTTGGATTCTTTTCTCTTTATTTTTTGTGTATAATATGTTTTTAATTTATGGTTACCATTAGGTTCATATATAACATCTTAATGTATACTGCAGTCTATATTAAGTTGATGGTCACTTAAGTTCAGATACATCTAAAAGCACTACATTTTTACTCTCCCCTCCACATTTTATGTATATGATGTCATGTTTTGCATCTTTTTATTTTATGTACCCCCTTGGTTAATTTTTGTAAATATAATTGACTTTACTACTTTTATATTTTAATCTGTATACTGGCTTTATAAGTGATTAATTTTACCATGTTTGCTTTTTACCTGTGAAATGTTTCCCTTTCTTAATTTTCTTAATTCTAGTTATGGCTCTTTCTTTCCACTTAAAGAATTCCCTTTAATGTTTCTTGTAAGGCTGGTTCGGTGGTGATGTACTCATTTAAATTTTGTTTGGAAAACTCTTTATCTCTCCTGCTATTCTGAATGATAACCTTGCTGGGTGTAGTGTTCTTGGTTGCAGGTTCTTTTCCTTTTAGTCATTTGAATATTTCATGCTACTCTCTTTTGTCCTGCACAGTTTCTGCTGAAATGTCAGCAGATAGCCTTATGGGGTTTCCCTTGTATGTAACTATTTTCTTTTGCTGTTTTAAAGACTCTCTGTACCATTATTTTTTTTGCCATTTTAATTATCATGTATCTTGATGTGGCTCTCTTTGGTTCATCTTGTTAAGGGCTCTCTGTGCTTTCTGGATCTGGATATGTATTCCCTCCCCGGGTTAGGGGAGTTTTCAGCTATGTAAGTCTTCTGCCCCCTTCTCTCACTCTTCTCCTGCTGGGATCCCTATAATGTGAATGTTGTCATGCTGGTTGATGTTGCAGAATTCCCATAAACTATACACTCACACACTCTCTCTTTTTTTTTTCTGCTATTCAGTTTTGTCACTTTCCATTACCCTGATTGCCAGATTACTGATCTGTTCCACATTTTCTAATCTTTTCTTGATTTCCTCTAGTGTATTTTTTGTTACTGAATTTTTCAGCTCTGACTGGTTCTTTCTAATACTTTCTATCTTTTTGTTGCAGTTTTCACTGAGTTCATCCATTCTTTTTTCAAATCCAGTAAGTATCTTTATGACCATTACTTTGAATTCTTTATCAAGCAAATTGCTTATGTCCATTTCATTTAGCTCTTTTATTTGATTTTGTCTTGTTCTTTCATTTGGATCTTATCCTCTGTCTCCTCAATTTGTCTCTCTGTGTTGTTTCTATGAATTAAGTAGGTCAGCTGTATCTTTCAGCCTTAAAAATAGTGGCCTCATACACAAAAAGTCCTTCGGTGCCCTATAGCAGGACACCCTCTGGTCACCAGAGCCAGGTGCTTCAGGTGGGCCCTCCTATTGTGACTGAGCAGCAGTCACCTTCAGCTTAGTTGCAGTGACCTGCTTTACCTACTACAGGAGAGTTTGCTCCCTGCACTGTGGAGAGACCTGTCTGCAGCACCCATGGACTGGTTAGGTGCCAGGGCAGCATACAGTTTAACTGTCTGTGATTGGCCTCTTTGCAGGCACACTGAAGGGCAAGGCCAGGTCCCTGTATAGCCAGCTAAGAGGTTTGGTTTCAGGAAATTCAGGGGTGCTTGTGTGTGGCTATATCTCCCTCATTGGTTGAGCAGGAGTCACTTGGAATGGCACCAGTCTAGCTGGGGCTGCTTGCCTGGTATGGTATGGCAAAAACTGCTTTGGAGGGATGCCTGCCAAGGTGGACAGGTTCAATGGGGAGAGTTCACAGGGGAAGAGGAATGGTGCTATGATGCTAGTAAGATAGAGAGTGTTAATACTGGCTCCTGCAAACATCTGGCTCTCTAGACTGGCAGAAAGAAGGAAAAGAAATGGCTCCTGCCATCACTTTTGTTCCCAGGGAAATCCCTGCCTGCGTCACCTGTCCTAAGATTAGTCAATAATCTCCTTCACATATACCACAGATGCTTTTCAAACTGCTGCTTCTATGCTGTGTCTCGTGAGTTACTCAGTATGCTGGCTCCTTAAGTAAGGGACTCTGTTTCCTATTACCCTCCAGCTCTCCAGAATTAAGACCACTGATTTTTAAAACTCCCAGGCTTAAGCTACATTGTTTTTCAAAACCAAACATTATAGGGACTCATCTCAGTTGGGCCCCCAGTGTCAGGGGTGCCTGGTATGGGGTCTAATTCTCTTGCTTTTCCATGCTTGTGATGTGCCTTATTTGTGGCACATCTTGCCAGAGGTTTGGTTCTCAATCATGTCTCTACCTCTCCTACCCTTTTCTATGTGGTCTTTTCTCTCTTAGCTTCGGAAGATCTATCAGTCTTTGGGTCATTTTCAGAGTTAATTGCATAGCTTTGCTATTACCTTGGTGTGTCCATGGGATAAGGTGAGCTCAGGGCTTTCCTACTCTGCTTTGTTTTGAAAACTCCTATTTCTCAAAGTCAAAAATTTTCTTAAGCACAAAGTAAACAGTTTAGTATAAATGAGCTCATTCCTTGTTTATCCTTTTAATTTCCTCTGCTTAAACCCCACCCTGAGTGTGCAACTAATAGTGGCAGAGAGAAAAATTCAAATAAGCAAAAAAAATGTTAACAGATGTGCCTCAATTTAAGAAAAGCCAATTCTAAAAATGTCTATAGATAGCTATAGACAGGAAAGCATTCAAAATAAATGAATTAGAGGGTTTGATTCACTGCACAAATGAATTTTCTAAAGAACTTATCTTCAAACAACTATTCCTCCAATAGAATTAAACATAAAGTTCCATTGACCTAGATTTCTTTTCTATGGGAATATAGTCATTGATTGACTAACATGAGGTCCATAAAGGATATAGGCAAAGAAGCAAGATTAATAACAACAATATTCAGAAGGTATTATGAATTGCATGGACATGGATTACTAATACCAGCTTTGTTCCTGTAGCTTATTTGTCCTCAAGTGTGATAGTGTTTCACAAAAAAACTTAATCAAAAGATCTTTCAATTGGAAGGGATCAAATGATAAAAGTCTAAAAATAAGATAAGAAAATGTTTGCACTTTTTAAAAATAAGTGGCACTCCAGGCCCAAGGTCTTCAGGAGAGAAACCAAAACCCACACTAGGAGGCTTGGCCCTTAAAATAAAAACAAAGTAACAAACTTCCTAATCCACAAAAATTTAGTTTCTCAAAGTTGACTAAAGGGCTGAAATACACAGACTCTTTTGTTTGTTTAATATTTATCTGCTACACTCCTCCCTTTCTCCTCCCAGACTCAGCAACTATATTCCTAAACCAAGCTTAAACCATGTATTCTGGTTTTCCCTTCTTTCTATCTGCTTCTTTCCCTGCACCTCAAATTGATTACTGTTGAATCTCTACGGACAATTTCCAAATTATTCCCAGCCCCGATCTATCTCCCAAGTTTAACATTTCCAATTATATATAGGACACTGAACATCACATGGAAAATTCCAAATGTCAAAAGCAAAATATTATATCCTTTTGTGATCCCTGGTTTGATCCCTGGTTCTTCTTCATGGTATTACTCATCTAGTTCTCAAGGCTTAAAATTTTAGAAATATCATGTTCTTTCATTCTGACCATCTAAATGCTACCGAATGCTGTGATACTGATCGATTCTGCACCCACAATTGTTTTTTTGCACCCATTCCTCCTTTCCATTCCCACAGCCCTGCCTCTGATGTAGGCCCTCATACCCTTTCATCTGGACAGTTTGTAAGTCTCCTGTGTGACCGGTCTGCAGCCTCCTCGAATGCTATTTGTGGCTTTCATGTTAACCTTCCCACAACACAGTTCAATTTATCGACCTTTCCTAACACCTTCTTGTTTCTCATTGCTCGCTAAATGAAGTCCCAAGTCCTTAACTAGATTAGTCAGAACCCCAGTAGGAAACAGGTGACACACTCAAATTGGATGGACTACTTAGGAGAGTTTAGAAAAATTATCCTGAGTGTGGGCAGTATGTTAGGAAACCGATCAAGTGTAATATAGGACTATAAGGCTAGTGGAAATGGGAAGCCTTACTACCCCTAATCCTGAAAAGGCAAACGGGAGAAGAAATTACCAGAACCTAAAGTGGCAACATATGCAGAGGGCTGCCTTACAGGTGCTGTGGCCTATTGTAGAAAGACTCAATGTACACGGAAGAAACCTGGAGAATAAACCCCAGACCCCACTCCCTTCCCTTATTACCACTCCTAGTGTTTCCTATTGGCTGAATCCAAATAGAACCTAGTGACCAATGGAGAACAATCCAGACAGGGCAATTTCCTGTGGGTATAGAGATGAGAAGGTGGAAAGTGGATCTAGAGGGAAGATAACCAGGACATGACCTTAATATTAAATGGCTTTCTTAACTAGCCTTACGTGATGGTTTGAGTTTACCACAAATCCCTTTTAGACTTCTTTTAATCAAGCTAACCGTTGTCCTCTCTGAACATTCAGAGATTTTTTTTCCCTTTGTGACTTTCCTCATGTCCGAACTGAGAAAATTAAATTTCATAGTCTTCTCCCATCACCAAAAATTTAGATGCCATTAAGTGTGAATTTCATCACCACTTAACAGTTCTTCCAAACGTGCTTATCATTCTGGTAGATTGTATTGATGTCAATTCTTCCCTGCCCCCATAACTCTGTGGTGGACTTGTGCTCATACTGGACTAGACAAATGACTAGTTTGAGGCATAGAATAAGGCAGAAGTGGTGGTATACCAGTGCTTCAGCCTCAAGAAATCTTGTGCATCTACTGTCACCATAAGAAGGACTTGCCTGGGTTTTCCTGTTCGTACCAGAAAAAGAATGAGTGAACCATGGAGCAGTGCCAACATTTAGATATGTGAATAGACCATTTGAACCACAGATGCGTGAAGGAGCTCAGCCAAAATCAGCTGGATCCTGCAGATGCACAAAAAATAATTGGTCATTTTTATATGCGACAGGTTTGAGATTGTTTACTAACTATAAAGTAATACAGGGATATGTTATAACCATCTTTCCTATCTTCTCAGAGATATCCCTGCTCCTTCCCAGTGTTACCCATCAAACTCTGTCCTCAAGTACCCTTTATAACTACTTTTTTTCACAGTATTACTCTAGAAAAAAAAAATCACTTTTTCCCCATTTTCTTTGATGTTTCCCTCTCCACTGGTTATTTGCCCTCTATCTACAAACATACCAGTCTAACCCACACAAAACTTAACGTTCTGCACTGTGACAGGCAGAACTCTAAGATGAACCCTAATGACCCATGCTTTTGTATAATCTACCATATGAGTACAGGAGAGACTTGAGAATATAACAGAATATCATTCGTGTGATTCACTTATGTTAGATGGTATACCTGACTTGAAGAATGGGAGATAATTTTTGATGGGCCTTATGTAATTAGATGAGCTCTTAGAAGGGATGGTGCTCTTTCTTGAGGGGAAAAGAGAAGTAAAGTGAGTGTGTTACCGCACCTCACCGGACTCTAAGCCAAAGATGGGTGATAATTTGATGAGGCCAAAGAAAGACCTAGAGATAGTGATTGAGATATGGGTTTATTGGGGGAACTTATGTGCAGGTAGTCCAGGAGTGGCAGACTAGACAAAGCATCTGCTGCTGGGATTTATGAGCACCAAACCTGTAGCTTACTTTTAATTGTAGCCACTTAACAGAGCAATTATCGGTAGCCTCTCCTTCCTTGCATGGCCAATGTTTCAATAAGATCTAAGGCCTGCCATCTGGACACTCTTCATTACAAGGGAGATGCTCTGGGTTGGTCACTCCCAGACCCTCTGATCTTGAACACTGAACATGTTTTTAACATTCTGCTTGATGGGAATATAGAGGGGAGACCGGGATCTCTACATTCTCAAGATAGTAATTAACAGGTACATTCAGGGTATGCTTTAACAAACTAGCCATCCAGCATATACCATGCAAGTGAGAGAAATCTAATGCATGAATTCATTATTGTTGGGCTTTGAAGACAGAAGTGGCACATTGCAAGGAGCATGTGTTACCTCTAGGAGTGGATAGCAAGGAAAGAAGAACTTCAGTCCTATAACCACAAGTAATTGAATCCTGACAACAACCTGAAGGAGCTTGGATGTAGATTCTTTCTCAGAGCATCCAGAAAGAAAGGCGGACCAGCCAACACCCTGATTGCACAACTGTGAGGAACAGAGCAGAGCACTCAGTCAAGCTCTTCCTGGCCTCCTGTGAGATAATAAGCCACTATTGTTTTAAGCCTCTAAGTTTACAAGATTTTGTTATGCAACCATAGAAAACTAATACACCTCTCAACTTTACTTCTCACATGTGCTTCTTTAAGGCACAATAAGAAAAATTGCTAATACTCTTATAGACAGCACATACTATAGGCCAGGTAGAATTCTAAGTGTTTTACATACAAAATAACATTTAATCCTCAGAGCCTTTTGTATTGTCTTTTTCCAGATGTAAAACTTGAAGTACAAAGAGGTTCATAACTTGCCCAAGGGCACAGGTACTAAATGGCAAAGCAGGGATTCAAACCTAGGCATTCTGGTTTTGAATTTACACTCTAAACCATTGTTTGCCACTCCTCTACTTCCCCAGTTATTATTTGCACCTCTACCCCTAGATTGTGGATTTTGCCCTCAAAACTCTACTGAAACTTCTCTGGCAGAAACACAGGGTCTTGCTAATTCTCAAGTCTAAATAATACTCCTCAGCCATTGTCTTGTTGAAGCTCTCCACAATATTTGACACTGTTTACCACTTTGTCCTTTCTAAAACTCTTCCTGGTTGTCTTCCTGCCCCTGGAAATGTTTTGTCTTTGACACCTCTTCCCTAGCTTACCCTGTAAATGCTGCCATTACTCATGATTGGTCCTCAGCCTTCTCACTGTACAGAAATTCTCTGATTGGCTTCTACTTCTTTCCTGACTTTAGCTGTCATCTGTGTGCCTGTGACATCCAACTAGCCTGTCCCTCTCTCCAGAACTCAGGTTGCATGTTTCCAGCCAGCAACAAGAGAAACATAATTTGAGGTCACCGCCCTCAAACAGAACACATCTAAGATACCCAAGATGAAAGTCCCTGTCATCAATTTCAAACATTATTCCCACTTATCACAGTTTCCTAGCCACACTCCTCTTGAACGTATGGATTTCCTGTTCTCATGTTTCCTACTTTTCTCCTCAGAATCCATTCTGCTCTTAACCCCAAATGATGGCTGACTTTGAAACTTCCACCAAGTAATTTTGCCACGACATACCTTCATCTTTTAGATAGTCTTTACTAGGTATCTGTGAAGTAATCAGATAAATGGATTTCTTGAAAAATAACTATTGTTCTCCAGATTAGCTGTACCTTAAGCAAATAAAGAATTCCAGCCTTCCTATAAAAGTCCTGAAGAAAAATGATGCTAAGACTTAATAAAGGAGAGATATATTTGTGGGGGGGGGGGAACAAAGAATTTTAGTGTGTTCCTCAAATTGAACCTCAGTAATTTATCTATGCCTTGCCTTATCCAATAGGCCAACAAGACTGAGCACTCCAGAGTTTGGAATTATACTTCAGATATACCCAGCTTCCAATAGTCATTTCTCTGTAAAATGTCCACATAAGAATAGGGATCTAAATTGAATATTACTTAGCCATAAAAAAGAATGAAATCTTGCCATATGCAGTAATGTAGATGGAGCTAGAGAGGATTATGCAAAATGAAATAAGTCAGAGAAAGACAAATACCATATGATTTCAGTCATGTGGAATTTAAGAAACAACAGATGAACAGGGGAAGGGGAAAAAAGGAAAAGAAACCATGAGACTCTCAACTATAGAGAACAAACTGATGGTTGCCGCAGAAGAGGAGGGTGTGGGGGATAAGTTTAATGGGTGATGGGGATTAAAGGGAGCATTTGTGATGAGCACTGGATATTGTATTTAAGTGATGAATCACTAAATTTTTCTTTTGAAACCAATAGTACACTATATATTAAATGGAATTTCAATAAAAACTTGAAAGAATATAGATAAGTAAAATAATAAAACCATGAGAAAACTAAAAATAATTAAAAAATAAAGTCAACATCTTAATCTTGTTGCCACTGCCATGAAGAAAGCTGGGATGAGGTAAACCCAAAATTCATCTCTATTGCCACCTGATAGTAAAAGTTTGAAATAACTTTTTCCACTTGTAGTTCCAGGAACATCTCTGCCCTCTCTTCTCTTAGTCTGGTATTAAGCCTAGAAGCATATATCTACTTTTTAAAATTAAATTACTTGAGATATGGTTCAAATTATTCTCTCAGCACTCAGATATGCCACTGTGATAAATGCAATGAGGTAATTGCCTTTTCTTCTGGCCTTCGACCAGTGCATCCCCCATGCTTACCTGTTTTGCCAACAGAAAAGGATGCTCATTCTCCCAGTAATAGGGGCCTCTTGATGGCTTAGGGCCCTTGAGCTCTGGCTACACATCTTAAGTGAGTGCTGTGCCTCAATAAACATAATGAAATGAAACCAATGTTAGTGAAAAGTAGTATTAAAAGTGCAGGGACCAAAATCATCAAACTTTGGAAGTAAACTTGTGTGAGCACATGAATTCTTTCAAAGCCTCAGATGACCACTTGGTATAGGACCAACTTGCCTGGTAAATGTTGACCAATTGCTTTCAAAGGTAATAGATTCTAAAGGACAACTTGACTAAAAAGTTTACAATTCTGTAGGAAATGAGCCTGAGTAACTCAGGCTGAGGGTGTTGATAAACCATCTGCCTTCAACATGAAATTATAACATATAAGTTCTTTTTCCATATATCTACACACACATCTTTTTCCAGGTATAGTGAAAAGGGGGTGGAGGGAAGCAACTAAAAAGTGTATGTCAAGCCAAAAGATATTGCTGGAGTTTGTTTTAACTTAAGACTCAAAAAACAAAACATTTTCTTAGTTGTAATAGAAATGAGGTACTAGATTCTAGTCCTGTATCTATTATTTGTTAGCTCTGTTATCCTATTTATAAAATAAGCCTCATTTGTTAAGTTAGATAATAGCTCACAGACTTACTAGGAGAAAATAAGGACATGGAAGTGAGAACACCTGAATCCTCTGAAGTATTCTATAAGTGAATGACATTATTATTGGTTAATCCAAAAGCAATATAATCTGTGTACCTGTCAAAGCCAAGGACTACAAAACCAATAACACAAGACTGAAATGGTCATGGCTGTGCAAGTTTGTTTTTTTGTGTCAGTGGAAAACGTTCCTAAAGTCAGATTTGCTGAACTGCATGGTAATAGAGTAATTAGTTTTCTAATCCATTTTTAAGTTGCTTTATTTTTAGGTTGTTGCCTAACTGAAGCCAGTTGTAATAATACTCCCAAGTGTGCAGATAAGAAATTTTGGTTTCTGAATTGATGTTGCCTGCACACCCCCATTAAACCTCTGTTCCTGCCTCTCAGCTGCCTGCTTGCCACATAAGCACCCCCTCGATGGAAGGGACCAGAGCCAGGAGCTCCTTCTTGATTCACAGTATCCATCAGTCTGAAATCACCTGCCCCTTTGGAACTACTCTGATTCAAGCTCAATACTCTTCTTCAATTTCTCTTTTAACTTGGTCTTTCACTCTCATGGGAACACATGTTCAATTGTGCTTTAGATTCTTTTCCCCATCTGTCCATTTTTTTTTTACTTCAGACAATTTGACCACTCAACTCTGACCTCAGGATCCCTCCACAGTGTGCCATTTGGCAGCTGCCCTCCTTCCAGGTTCACAGGAGACTTTACAGTGAACCTGCGCAAGTCCACCAAACCATATGAGCTGTGTTGCTAAGTGATGCTCATGAGTATCATGAGAAGAGTCATCTTATTCGGCCTCACCTACCTTGACTTCTGCTTTCCTGTGCTTTTCCCAGGCCTTTGTATGCACTTGTTGTGTACACATGATCACAGCCAAAGTACACAGGTGGTCACAGTGTTTCCCTCTGTTGACATGGGCTTTCTACAAGCTTAACCCCAAGGCCAGTGTGTATCTGCCAAGGCACTGTAAAGCCTCCAAGCTAGGGGTGAGGTCATAACTCTCTTCTGTTTCCCTTATGAGATAAACCACATCAAGCCTCTCCTAACCCGCCCTTTTGGCCCACACTTGTAAGTTACAGCCATGGGTCTCTTTGCCAGAGGGGTTGGTGTCAGATGCTGGCTCCGGGAGAGTGGATCCTGTAAACTTGCCTCATCAGTAGGCTTTGAGGAATTACCCCAGGGAGCTAGATATGTACTTGCTGCTAGCTTGTTTTTCACAATTATTGTTCTCCTGAGAACATCCAGGATTTCAGCCTCAGAGATAAGACAACTCGGTCTCTCACCGACCCACATTCTGTGTGGATAATTCCAGGGAAAACAGAGGGCAGTACGGATTCCCTGCCCCTACTTGCTAGTCACCTGAGGCAGTGCTTACAAGTGATGACAAATGTCTGAAAATGTAAAGACCTTAGGAAAATGAAATCTCCTGTTTTAACAGCATCTTTTATTATGATTTGTATTATAAACTTATTTTTTTTCAAATGATATTCTCTGTTTTAAATTTTCTTCCTTCCTCACTGCCCAGCCTTAGGTTCACCATTGTTAAGTATTGCCGCTGTCAGAATAGGCAACCTCCCTATGCTTTGAATGAGTGCATGAATGTCTCTTCCAAATTCACCTGTGATCTGAAGTACGAAATTTGTTAACACAGGGTCACTTACAGACACTCGTATACAAAACATAAACCTGGATGGCTTTTGTAGTTCCAAACTGACAGTCCACATTATCCCACAGATTAAATGCTTTTTAAAGGGTACTGCATGTTCAGAGACTTGTTATTTTTGGAAAGTAACTTAAAGAAGTTCTGGATATATTCCCTCCTTAATACACTGGTTTAGGGGCAGAGCCTGTTAGTTTGGAGAGAGCCCTAGATAAATATTTAGGTTAGTTAATGTAGTATGAGAAAGCCTGCAATGTTCTCCAATTAATAAAAAAGGATGACAGGGGCTCCTTAATAAACCAGATTCAGCTGAATTCCCTGATAAATGTAGAGATTCTAGAACTCCTTTGCATAATAACTAATACTTATTAAATACTTATGTGATAGTCACTGTTCTACATGTTTTACATGCATTACATTTAATCCTCACACAAACTTCTTAAGGTGGAATAACAACTCTAATGGGTAGATGCTATCATTGCTCCATTTTACAGATGAACAAACTGATATACAGGGTTAAGTTACATACATAGCAAATGTGAAATTGGGATTTAAATTAAGAGAGGCTGGGTCCAGAGTCCACCCACTTAACCAAACCACACCTCTGTTCATTACAACAACTCTCAAGTTATTCCTTTTGCTAACAGTCATGACTCAAGATGGCATAGGTTTTTCTTCCCCTAGGTGAAAGAAAATCCATTGTATTCAGAAGCAGACATTGCCAGTGGGAAATCCAGATTGCATCTAGGGTCCAATCAGTGAATACCATGGGTCCTGAAATGGAGAGGAAGAACCAATAGTTATGGTTTTATTTTTAGCAAAAAAATTCAGGCTTTGTCCATGTTTATCACAGCACCCATTCATAATTGCTGATTTTTTCCATGATAAACATAGATAACTTTTGCTTTACCCCTAGCAATATCTAAAAATAATAATCCCTATAGCAAAATATTTTGAATCCCTCAGTTCAAAATATTTCTATATTACTCATCAGAGGTAATTTTGAGACTGGGAATGTGGGTGGGGCAGTGTATGCCTCTCACACATGCTGATAGGATTATTCCCCAAGAACCTCCCCAAGAAAGGGAACAAATATTGCTTTCCCTCAGGGCTTCTTAGAGTCCCTCTTGGAATTGGAATTCATAAAAGATATCTCCCAGGAGTGATGAAGAAAAACCCCAAGCAAACTTCACTTTCTCACCTCATTCTCTGAGATCCATCACATGATTTTTTTTCCAGAGAGGCAGGTAGGGCTCTCTCTCTGCTGGGTGGTGTTTTTGGATGGACGTATAAAATTTGATCCTTGTGAAATCCTAGAAGTCCCACATTATCCCAAAATTCAAAATACTAAAGAAAAAGACTAAAGACAGTTCTGTTAAGGAAATGCTATGTTGTATTTCCACATGGAAAGAATATCATGCATGTCTATGTCTTAGGAAATTTTTTTTAAAAGATTTTATTTATTTGAGAGAGAGAGAATGAGAGATACAGAGCACGAGAAGGAAGAGGGTCAGAGGGAGAAGCAGACTCCCCGCTGAGCGGGGAGCCCGATGCGGGACTCGATCCCGGGACTTCAGGATCATGACCTGAGCCGAAGGCAGTCGCTTAACCAACTGAGCCACCCAGGCGCCCTATGTCTTAGGAATCTTAAAACCCAAAATTTAAGAAAGTTCAAGGCACAAGGTATGGGTGTAATATGATACCTTGTGTCAGAAGTTACCTGCTATGATGAGAATAGGAAACAAAAGTCCAAAGACACAAATGGAGAAAAATTTTGGGGGACTATCATATTTTTATGACTAAAATAGGATTGTAATAATAGACACTCCACAAAGTAGGTTGGGTACTATCTCTTTCCTGTGTTTCCATAACTCCCTATATTTCATGTATCCTACACTTTTGGTTATTTCTTAAATTTCCTACTAAACTTTTAAGCAGAGAGTCTTGTTCATCACAGAGCACTCAGCCCTACCTAGCCCAGTACTCAGCATCTAGTGAGTGTTCAGTAAATAGGTTATTGAATTGGACTAAATATTGGTGTCCCCTGGCCCCCGTGCTCCCTAAATTCATATAGTAAACCCCTAACATCCAATGTGGGGCCTTTGGGAGGTAATTTAGGTTTAGAGGAGCTCATAAGGGTGAGGTCCTTATGATAGAATTGGTGCCATTAAAAGAAAAAGAAACACCAGCGCACATGCTCCCCACCAAACCCTGCTGCCTCTCTGTGCATCATATGAAGATACAGAAGATAGCCATTTGCAAGCTAGGAGGAGGGTCCTCATCAATCATCAGCTGGGCTGGCACCTTGGATTTTCCAGAATTGTTAGAAATAAGTGTCTGCTATTTAGGCCTCCCTGTCTAGAATATTTTGTTACAGAAGCCTGAAAAGACTAATAAATATGTATTCAGTGACTGTGAATGAACAATAGCTTCTGAAGAGCTAGATGTAAAATGCAAGTGAAAATAGCTATGATTATTTCCTAACAGTGGCAAATCCTTCAGTTTCTTCTTTACCTTACCCTGAAAATAAAAACTATCTGCATCCTTTGAAATACTGAAATGTAGGAAAGCAAGGAAAAAAGATAGTTGATCTTCAAAGCAATCATTCATACGAACAAGGAGATGAGGGTGGGTGTGTAGGACAAGATGCAATGAGATGGTGACATTTATTCACAAGTTTATCAGTATTGAGTCTAAGCCAAAAATACTTTTTTTACTCTACAAATGGATCCATTTTGTTGACTATATGTTCTAAGTAACACTTGAGAAATTACTTGGAATCTGCCAGTACACTTAATTTGTATCTCATGAACCAGTCTAACTGTTGCATCTAGAAATCCATTAAGAATAACACATCAAATGGACAGATGAGAGTGAGCAAATGGCTCTGCTGTTTATTTCAGATGAAAAGCATCTGCTTTGTTGACTTTGTTTAATTAGTAATCTAACTTTCCATAGAGTTGTGCAAAGTTGTCATTTCCAGTGTGCGTGCAGTGATGAAAAAATAGCTACTTAGGGTCTTATGCTCTGAAGCCCAGTGAACATAAATTATTCCTTTAAATGCTTTTTTTCCCTCATTAACTGAAAACAGCTTGGACAGAAGAACTCCAAGAGTAACTTCTGGTTCATCAAGCCCAAGGATAGCCTAGGACCTATTGACAGAAAAGTCATAGGAAGTTTATATTCATTGTTCTGCAATTTAGATCAATTAAAGTAGAATGCCCTAGGCAATTGCATGGAGATTTTTAAAATTTATGTTTATCATGTTCAAAAGAGAATAATTTCCCTTTGGAATCGAAAGGATGCAAACAATGAAACTTCTGAAGTACAGAGAGGAAAAAGCCTTCTTTTAGTATTCTGTGATTTTTCCTCTCCTGAAGTAGGAAGACCACTTGGAAAATGAATGAGTGAAACACTAACCTGAAGGCAAAAACCTCGGGACCATTGATAATGTAGTATCTCTATCTCTTTCTTTCTTTCTTTCTTTTTATTATGTTCAGTTATCCACTGTATAGTACATCATTAGTTTTTGATGTAACGTTCAGTGATTCATTAGTTGCATATAACACCCAGTGCTCAGCACAACACGTGCCCTCCTTAATACCCATCACTCTGGTACCCCAACCCCCCTTCCTTCTGAAACCCTCAGTTTGTTTCCCCGGGGTCCATAGTCTCGCATGATTCCTCTCCCTCTCTGATTTCTCCCCCTTCAGATTTCCCCTTCCCCTATGGTCCTCCCGGCTATTGCTTACATTTCACAAGAGCGAAACCACATGATAATTGTCTTTCCCTGCTTGACTTACTTCACTTAGCATAATCCCCTCCAGTTCCATCCATGTCAATGCAAATGGTGGGTATTATTCAGCCATCAGAAAGGATAAATACCCACCATTTGCATCTCTATCTCTTTCTTAAAACAACCTGAGAAAACAGCTTTAAGGAAGTATGTAAAATGAAGGGGGATGGAATGGTGAGTTGAGTTAGCACAAAAAAGGGAGAAATCTTGTCAGATATGCTCTCCCTTCCATCAGAATTTCTGCCTTTTTTTTTTACCTTTGGCTATGAATTTTTTTACTTGATCTCTGAATCCTCTGAATTTTCACCTCATAAGGAATTATTATTCTGCCCACGGAGTTAGGTATTAAAACTAGTAAAATGTTGGTGATATGTCAATTATTACATAACAATGAAAAATCACAGAAAAGCAAGAAATAGAATGTCTCTAAACAGGCTTAAGCATAGATGATGCAGCTTTTCAATATATAAACAATGCAAACACTCTGGGATCATTATCTAACCCCATAAAAAGTGAAGCAAACACATTTCTATGCATCCAAACAAGGTAGAACATAAACCTGTGTCTTCATAACAGCAGGATCTTGCATGTAGTAGAATGGTGTCTCTAACACTTTGCAAAGCCAGAAAAGAGAGATTTACATCCATGTCGCCTATTACCTAGTACCCAAGTCTCAAAAAAGCACTTTAGCTTAAAAACAGTGCACGTAAGTGGGAAGAAACAGAATTCTGTTTTTCTTTTGATCTCCATTTAGTTTCAGTCAACAACTATTTAAGAATTCACTGTACCAAAAACTATGGAGAGTTAAAATAGAAAATGAAGGTTGTTTTCCCTGAAGTAGTTCACAAAATAATGGAATTAAAAGGACAGATATGAGTGTGATCTTTTTGTTTTAATCAACTAAACAACTGCAAAAACAACTGTTTGGGTTAAAAAAAAGGGGAAGCAATGGGGTGAACCATCTACAAAAGGACAGATGGGAACGGAACTTCTGCAGAAAACTTTTTCAAGGTGGGGAGGAAAAGGAAAAAGAAGAGATTAAATTGACTTTTTGAGTCTGGGTTAAATAAGAAACTATGTTACTATATAAAATTAATATCAAGTAGTAATATAGACTGTAAATACCATATCATCAGTTTCTCAATTACTCCTTATTAAACCACTCCTATACTCTCACCCTGCAGTAATTGTTGGCCCATGCTACCTTTCACTGGAACACTTAGGTCCCCTTAACTCCCATACTGGTTTCAAGGTCTAAGGTGCTAGAACAAAATCGTTCTATTTTCTCCTACATGATAACGTGGAAAGACCCCAACTGCCATGCTCGTAACTTGAGAACCTCTCTCTATTCTCAATTTTCCAGATTAAGGAGCTTTAGCTCAGAGAGGTAAAGTAACTTAGCTAAACAAGACTTGCTGTGGTCTAAATGTTTGTGTCTCCTAAATGCAAATGTTGAAATACTAACCCCCAAAGTGATGGTGCTAGGAGGAGGGGTCTTTGGGAATTGATTAGGTCATGAGGGTGGATCCCCCACCAATGGGATTAGTGTTTACTAGTGTGGCGGGAAAGAGACCCTAATGAGCTTTCTAGTCCCTCTGCCATGTGAGGATTCAACCAGAAGTCTGCACCCCAGAAAAGGGTCCTCACCCTGTTGGCACCCTAATCTCAGACTTCCAGTCTCCAGAACTGTGAAAAATAAATGTTTGCTGTTTATAAGCAACCTAGCATGTGGTGTTGGGGTTTTGGAATATAGGTGAGGTTCAGTGGGGTGAGGTCTGGAGCTGACGACCAAGAAAGAATTCTTGAGACGTCTTTGGTGCAAAATGGTGGTTTATTAAAGCATGGGGACGGCACCTGTGGGCAGAAAGAGCTGCTGCAACAGGGTTGTGAGGAGTGGCTGATTATATACTATGGGACTGGGGGAGGTAAGGGAAAAGGGAGGTTTCCGAAAAAACTATGTGTTAAAGAAGACTCACAGGATACCAGAGGCCTTGCTATTGTCAAGTTAAGGTTGTTTTTCCTTCTAGTAAGGCATTAACGTGAAGATAGTTGGGAGCTTCTGTCAATGGACGGCAGGTTATAAGGAACTTTAATTGTATTTATATTCCTTTCTGGAAGCTAGGCCATTGATAGAAATGTTTTGTTCTTGTAAATTGCTAAGACATTTGTAAACTGAGGGAGACTCATGTCTTGCAGGATTGTGATCTCTGTAAATTAACTATTTGTTTTTCCTTTCCTTAGCTTTAGGGCGGCCGGGAGTGCATGAGAAATGTCACATATATCCCATGGTGGGGGGTGGGGTGTCAGCCCCTGCTTTCTCCTCAGCTTGCCTTCTGTTCCCTTATCACATGGTATTTTGTTATAGCAGCCTGAAGGGACTAAGACGAGACTTGAAGTTCTTCATCAAGAGGTACAGCAAAGCTTTGAAGCTAGGTTGTCTGATTGCATAGACTGTCGTGATCTTTGTGCTACGAATTGACCATATCCCCAATCTTCATGTTTTCTACTGTGAACATTGTAGACTTTTTCTCCTGTCTGGAGACTTTGCACCAGCTAATTCCTCTTCCTAAAACTCTCTTCCCCTAGTTAGCTGGGAGACCATTCATGGGCCACTTTTATATTTCTGCTCAAAAACCACCTCAATAATTCCAGCCCTCACAACCCTGCTTAACATGTGGTGATGAGCACTGGGTGTTACATGCAACTAATGAATCATTGACCACTACATCAAAGACTAATGATGTACTATATGCTGGCTAAGTGAACATAGTAGTAAAAATAAATAAATTAATTAATTAATTAATTGCGTCTTCTCACCCTGGATTCCTGCTACATTTTATTCCATAGCACAGATCACCTCTAATAGAGAATTGTTATGCTTGTTCATCTTCCTAAACTACAGCAGAGGTTTATACTTTTTTTGTCCACTGATGTATTCTAAGCACCTAGAACAGGGACTGGTTCACAGCCAAGATACCTGGATTGGCTAACAGACAAAGTTGGCTAAAGGCTGCACTGACATAATTGAATATTACAGGGAACATGCATGTCGAATAAGTTAATGTTTAAATAACTACCAGGAGGGGCGCCTGGGTGGCTCAGTCGTTAAGCATCTGCCTTCAGCTCAGGTCATGATCCCAGGGTCCTGGGATCGAGCCCCACATCGGGCTCTCTGCTCAGTGAGAAGCCTGCTTCTCCCTCTCCCTCTGCCTGCCGCTCTGCCTACTTGTGCTCTCTCTCTGTCAAGTAAATAAATAAAATCTTTAAAAAAAAATAACTATCAGGAAAGGGAACTGTCAAATAAGTTAATGTTTAAATAACTACCAGGAAAGGGAACTCATAAGTCACATCTTCCTTAGACTGCTGGAATAATTAGATGCATTATAAAAACCCATTCTGTGAGGGGCACCTGGGTGGCTCAGTCGTAAGCATCTGCCTTCGGCTCAGGTCATGATCCCAGGGTTCTGGGATCGAGCCCCACATCGGGCTCTCTGCTTGGCGGGAAGCCTGCTTCTCCCTCTCCCACTCCCCCTGCTTGTGTTCCCTCTCTCGCTGTGTCTCTCTCTGTCAAATAAATAAATAAAATCTTTAAAAAAAAATCCATTCTCTGCCCCTTCAATTTCTATAATTTGTCACCATAGCATGTAAAGCAAGCTTTCAAAGAAAAGAGGAACAGAATAAAGGCCCAGAGACAAAAACTTATGAAGAAAGTAAGAATTTGATAATTAGAACATCTTTCTTTTCATGGTTAATAGTTCTCTGCATTATTCCTGCATTGAATAATAAATATGCTTGTATTGGAATACTTTATTTCATCATAGTTTTAACAATTATAATTCAGTTTATAACCTTTGTACACTGTCTTTAAAAACATGTGTATAAACATATACATGCCTAACGTGTTAAAAGGCCCAATGATCCTACTGCCACTAGCAACCCCCTCTGAGATAAACACTGAGTTGAATAGACATTTCTCAAAATATTTTTTATATTCATGTAGTAATATAAAAATATGTGAAGTCAGTTCATACAATGCATGATTTGCAACTTTTTTTACTAAAAAAAAAGTATCTTGAATGTTTACCCCGCCTACACTTAAAATTTTTTTCAGTTTTATTGAGATAGAATTGGCATACATAATGTATAAGATTAAGGTGTGCAGCATAATGACTTGACAGAAGTACTTTGAAATGATTGCCAAAATAAGTTTAGCTAATATCTATCACTTCATAGTTACAAAAGTTTTTTTCCTTATGATTAGAACTTCTAGGATTTACTCCTAGCAACTTTCAAATATACCATATAGCCATGTTAGCTATAGTTGTGACATAATAATGTGATCACCAGCAGTTACTTATCTGGTAACTAGAAGTTCGTTCCTTTTGACCACATTCACCCAATTTCCCCACTCCCTACGTTCTGCCTCTGGTAACCAAAAATCTTTTTCTTTAAACTTGCTTTTGTTTTGTTTTTTTGGATTCTATATGTCAGTCTAATTGTACAGTATTTGTTTTTCTGACTTATTTCACTTGGCATAATTCCCTCAAGTTCCATCCATGTTGTCACAAATGGCAGGATATCATTCTTTTTTATGGCTACAGTATTTCATGTGTGTATGTGTATTAATCTTTATTTGTTCATCTATTGATGAACATTTAGGTTGTTTCTACATCTTAGCTGTTGTAAATAATGCTACAATGAACATGATATACTGTTTTCCTTTCCTTCGGATATGTACCCAGAAGTGTAATTGCTGAATCATATGATAGTTCAATTTTTAATTTTTGAGGAACCTCTGTGTTTTCTATAGTGACCACACCAATTTACATTTCCATCACTGCACAAGGGTTCCTTTTTCTTCACATTTTTGCCAACACTTGTTATTTCTTGTCTTGTAATTCTAAAAAGTATAAAGTGATATCTAATTATGGTTTTTATTTACATTTCCCTGGTGTTTAGTGGCGTTGAGCACCTTTTCATATACTTTTTGACCATTTCAGTACCTTCTTTGGGAAAGTCTATTCAGGTCCTCTGCCCATTTTAATCGGATTATTTGGATGCTACTGAGCTATTATTTGGGTGCTATTGAGCACCTCCCCCCGGGTGCTATTGAGTTGTAAATGTTTCTTATGTATTTGGGATATTAACCCCTTATCAGATGTATAGTTTACAAATATCTTCTGTCATTCAGTAGGTTGCCTTTTTGTTTTGTTGATTGTTTTACTGTGTAGAAACTTTTTAATTTGCTGTAGTCCCACTTTATTTTTTATTTTTTTGCTTGTACTTCGGTGTCGTATCCAAAACATCATTGCCAAGGCTCATGTACTCATGTCAAAAAGTTTGTCTCTTTTGTTTTCTTCTAGGATTTTTTGTGGTTTCAGGTCTTACATTTAAGTCTTTAATCCATTTTGGGTTAATTTTTGTGAGTGGTGTAAATAGGGATTTAGTGGGAATCTTTTGCATGTGAATATACAATTTTCCTAGCACCATTTGTTAAGGAGACTGTTTTCTCCACTGAGTATTCTTGACTCCCTTATCAAACATTAGTTGACCATATACGCATGGGTTTATTTCTGAGCTCTCAATTTTGTTCTATTGGTCTTTTTTTCCCCCCAATGCCATACTGTTTTGATAACTATAGCTTTGTAATATAGTTTGAAGTCATGACACATGATGTTTAATTCTTCTTTCTCAGGATTGCTTTGGCTATTCAGGGTCTTTTGTGGTTCCATACAAATTTTAAGATTGATTTTTCTACTTCTGTATAAAATGCCCTCAGAATATTAATAGGAATTTGAAAAATCTATAGATGAATTTTGATAGTATGGACACTTTAATAATATTCTCCCAATCCAAAAACATGAGATATCTTTCCATTTATTTCTGTCTTCAATTTATTTTACCAATATCTTGTTTTTAGTGTCACAATCTTTCACCTTCTTGGTTAAATTTATTCCTAAGTATGTAATTATTTTTGCTACTATTGTAGATGGGATTGATTTCTTTCTCAGATAATTCAGTATTAGTGTATAGAAATGCTACTGGTTTTTGTATGTTGGTTTTGTTTCCTACAACTTTGCTGAATTTGTTGATTAAATCTAGCAGATTTATAATGAAGTCTTTAGGGGTTTCTATATATAAAATCACATCATCTGCAAATAGAGACAATTTTACTTCTTCCTTTCCAATTTGGATATCTTTTATTTCTTTTTCTTGCCTGGTTGGTCTGACTAGGACTTCCAGTACTATGTTGAATAGGTAGGGTGAGAGTGGGCACCCTTATTGTGTTTCTGATCTTAGAGGAAATGCTTTTAACTTTTCACCATTGGGTATAATGTTAGCTGTGGCCTTGTAATACATGGGCTTATCATGCTGAGGTATGTTCCTTCTATACCTAATGTGTTGAAAGCTTTTATTATGAACCGATGGTGATTTTTGTCAGTTGCTTTTTTTTCTGCATCTATTGTTATGGTCATATGATTTTTATCTTTCATTCTATTAACATAACAAATGAACTACATTTATTGACTTGTGTATGTTAAACCATCCTTAAAACCCAGGGATGAATCCCACTTGACCATGGTGTATGATTCTTTTAATGTCCTGCTGAATTTGATTTGCTAGTATTTTTTGAGAGTTTTTGCATTTATATTTATCAGGGATATTGCCTGTAGTTTTTGTTCCTTGCAGTGTCTATCTCGCTTTGGTATCAGGGTAATTCTATCCTTGTAAAATGAGTTTGGGTATGTTCCCTCCTCTTTGAATTTTGAAAGAGTATGAGAAAGATTGGCATTAATTATTCTTTAAATGTTGGTAAAACTCACCAGTGAAGCCATCTGATCCTGGCCTTTTCTTTGTTGGGAGATTTTTGATTCATGATTCAATCTCCAAACTAGTAATTGATTTTAGATTCTCTATTTTTCCTGATTCAGTCTTAGTAAGTTGAAAATATCCATTTCTTCTAGTATGTTGGTTTATAGTTCATAATAGCTTCTTATGATTCTTTGTATTTCTGTGGTATCAGTTGTGATGCTTCCTCTTTCATGTATCACTTCATTGATTTGGGTACTCTTTTTTTCTTGGTTAATCTAGCTAAAGTTTCATTAATTTATCTTTCCAAAGAACCAACTGTTAGTTCGTTAATATTTTCTATTGGTTTTCTGTTCTGTTTTATTTATTTCTGCTTAGTCTTTATTATTTCTTTCCTTCTGCTAACTTTGGTTTTAATTTGTTCTTTTTCTAGTTACTAAGGTGTAAAGTTAGGTTATTATTATTCTTTGTATTTTCTTTTCAGAGCTATAAACTTTGCTCTTAAAACAGCTTTTGCTGCATCCCATTAGTTTTGGTATGTTTGTTTCTATTTTTCTTCATCTTGAGATACTTTTTAATTTCCCCTTAACTACTTCTGTGATCCACTGGTCATTCAACTAAGTGTTATTTAATTTTCATGTATTTATGAATTTTCTCGGTTTCTTCCTGTTGTTCATTTCTAATTTCATACCAATGTGTTCAATATATACTCTGTATGATTTCAGTCTTCTTAAATTTGCTAAGACTTATTTTGTGGCCTAACATATGGTCTATCCTAGAAAATGTTCTGTGTGTGCTGAAGAATGTATATTCTGCTGTAGCTAAATAAAATGTTCTGTATCTATCTGTTAGGTCCATTTGGTCTACAGTGCTGTTCAAATCCACTGTTTCCTTATTGATTCTCTACCTGAATGATCTATCTATTATTGAGAGTAGGGTAATAAAGTTCTCATCTATTACTATATTCATGCTTATTTATCCTTTTAGTTCTGTTTTTGCTTTATATATTTAGATGCTTTGATGTTGGGTGCATACATACTTATTTATAACTTGATGAATTAACTTCTTTGTCATTATATAATGACCTTTGTCTCTTGCGGCCATGTTTAATTTAAAGACCATTGCATTTGGTGTAAGTATAGCTACCCCTGCTCTCTTTTGGTTACCATTTGTTTCAAATATCTTTTTCCATCCCTTTGCTGCATTTATGTGTTTCCTTAATGCTATAATTAGTGTCATAAGCAACATATTATTGGGTCTTTTTTTTTTTATCCATTTGCCATTCTGTATTTTTGATTGGAGAGTTTAGTCTATGCTTAAAGTAATTATTGATAGATGAGAAGTTACTACTGCCACTTGGTTAATTGTTTGCTATTTGCTATTTTTTAGATGCTTCCTCTCACTCTGGCTTCCTTTATGATGTGAAGACATTTTGTGGTGGTATACTTTGATCCCTTTAACATAATCTTTTGTGTAACTTCTATAGGTTTTTTTCTTTGTGGTCACCATGAGGCTTACCTAAAATACTTTATAACACTCTACTTTAGGCTGTTAACA